>NC_040011.1:9076237-9093737 GCF_000972845.2 Larimichthys crocea | reverse complement strand
TTGATACCACCTACCGTTTGGCATTAGTGTCCACTAGTTGGAGGGGCTTCATTTAGAGATTTTCTGTGTCTCTCAGCAGTCACTCACACACAGACAGAGCACAGCTGCAGTTAATGCTCTGACCTGCAGCTGACCCTGGTTGCTCGGCAACCTCAAGCTGCCTTTGACTGACTTTAAGTCTCTGTGCTGCTGCAGTGTCAGTAATCATGTCTGTCAGACACACTCTACATTTATTTACACAGTTAATATTTCTTTTGTTACTGTAACACTGCAAACAGTTCTCCAATGGTTTTCTAATGGTTCTGTTATGGTTCTGACTGTCAGACTGACCTTTGGCCGTCCTCTAGGCCCTTTAATCAACCGACTGTCAAGATCCAAGTCTGCTCCCTCTGAGTCTGAGGAGACAAGGAGACGAGAAGAGGATGAGAGGAGACAAGGAAAGGAGACAAACAGGACAAAGGTTCAGTTCTTTCTTGTTAATTAGTTCAACCTTTATTATTTATATTTAGGAAAACACACATAGACACTGCAAATACAGTGCATTAATGTGTGTGTATGTTGGTGTATATTATACGGTGTCTTGGCGTGACGCTCAGCCTCAGCGTGTTCCCGGCCCTTCTCAGGATCTGGGCCAGGTCTCGGTGCTGCAGCGCTCCGACTGGTCGACCCTCCACGGCCTCCAGCTGGTCTCCGGGCTGAACCTGTCCGCTGCGAGCTGCCGGGCTGCCCCGACGCACTGTGACGAAGCGGTGAGACATCAGGGAGGCTGCAGAGAGAGAGAGGTCACATGATCAACATGAGGCATGCCTGTAACCATGGCAACGTGTTCATTGCATGGATGGTAATACAGACACTGAGAGAAACAATAAACAGGAACTGTGACTCAGTCTGAACAAACAAACCGGACCGGACCGAACTCAGCAGGACTCACGGAGAATGACAGGAAACACCAGATGTTTTAACTGTGAATGTTAGCATGAACTGAGGAGGAGGAGGAGGAGGAGGAGGAGGAGGACGGTACCCAGACTGACAGCTGAAAGTTGAGAAAAGTCTCCCGTCTCCTTTAAAGTCCCGTTAGGATGAGACGTCCCCTCAGACTGTCTAAAACCTGAACGTAGTCTCCGTGACGTCCCCGCAGACTGTCTAAAACCTGGACGTAGTCTCCGTGACGTCCCTGCAGACTGTCTTAAACTCCTAAAGACTCCTAAAATAACCTGAAACTCTGGTGAGAAGTAAAGTATCGCCTCGGCTGTCAGATTAAATACATGTAAAAATGTAAATGACATTTCTGTGGTTGGTGTTTAAAGTTGGTGCACACTGACGGCCGAGATGAAACCACAGTTATGAAGTCGGTCGGTGTTCAACAAAGTGGCACAATTTAATTTGTGTGGCAGGAACTGCACGGCTGCGATAGACTCAGTAATGAAACCTCTCAGCTTTAAGTTCTGTCTACTTTATATTCACAAAGAGAAACGAGCGGAGCAGCCATTGTGGAGACATGCAAATACACTGATCTCTTTAATACGGCCCTCACCCAATGGGATGCCGACTTTGACAAGCAGAACAAATGCCCTGCGAGCACAAACATGGCGCAGGTCAGGAGGAGCGGCGCTGATGGCCGAGGAAGAATTCAACTTTCTTTATCCTCTTTTCAACGCCGGCAGTCACATTCTGCCTGTTCGCTTACTGTTAAATTAGTCATCTGAGATTAGAGACGGCTTAAGGAAGAAAAGTTCCCCCTTAAAAAGTTGATAAAGCTCTGCAACTTTATGTACGCTGAACATATGCAAAAACAAAATGTGGAGTCACTTTGTCTCTGCACTCTGTTCTCTTCTTAGCTCAGCGTCCTCTTCACTCTCTGCTCCTCTGCCATTATGTCCATAGAAGCTGCTGCCAGTTACATTGCTAACGCTCGCCCCGCTCCAGTTCAAATCTCCTCTGCTAACAGACAGTGAGCAACATGAGCTAACGTTAGCTTCAAAATGGAGTCCACTAATGTAACAAACAGAGTCAAAGCTAACGTAACTTTGAAACACGTCTGACAGATTGTCATGTTTGGATTTTGCTACGTTAGCTGTCAGGCTAATGTTAGCCAGTTAAATACAAATACTTGGGTCATGACAGCAGCTAACAAACTGAGCTAACAGCAGCTAACAGACTGAGCTAACATGAGCTAACAGCAGCTAACAGACTGAGCTAACATGAGCTAACAGCAGCTAACAGACTGAGCTAACATGAGCTAACAGCAGCTAACAGACTGAGCTAACATGAGCTAACAGCAGCTAACAGACTGAGCTAACATGAGCTAACAGCAGCTAACAGACTGAGCTAACATGAGCTAACAGCAGCTAACAGACTGAGCTAACATGAGCTAACAGCAGCTAACAGACTGAGCTAACATGAGCTAACAGCAGCTACAGACTGAGCTAACATGAGCTAACAGCAGCTAACAGACTGAGCTAACATGAGCTAACAGCAGCTACAGCTGTCAGCAGTTTACTTCACTGTCCATCATAAACTCTGTAAATCACAGAGAGTTGAGGCGGAGCAGCCGGAGGACATCAGAGGGAAAACCAGAAAACATTTCCTCCATAAAATATGATCCAGTTTCACCAGAATCAGTGAAATAGTTGCTGCTGTGTGACTTAGTGCCGTAAAGCGTTACGTACTTCTCCCGACCCGGAGCCCAAAGTTACATAGTGTGAGAACAGACGTACGAATGACAGAGACACCGTTCACCTGATCACAGGTCAGAGTGGGTCAGCAGGAGGTCACAGACGTTAGATTAACGTTGATTTAACGTGTGTTCAGTCACAGAAATGTGTCTCCTGTATTGAGTCTTCATCTGTCTGTTGCAGTTCTGTCAGTTAACCAGCAGATGTCAGTGAAGCTCCATCAGTCAGAGCAGATCTACTGCTCAGCTGTTAACCCTTCAGACAAAAGAAGAAGACAAGAGGACAGAGGAGGAGGTGTAGAAGAAGAAGAGACTGTGACGTAGTTCCTGTCAATTAAAGACAGAATAATTAACCACTGACACATTTAAAAACTTTTGTAATCTCAAATGTAATTCATTGGTCATAAATCATTATGATATAAATCATCATTAATGACAAGAACTGAGTAATACTTGAACCTGTGCACTTAACGAGTTTGGAGGCTGAACCGGCCAATCATAAGCGGAGCTGTGTAACGAGCAGCAGGAGGCGGGGCCTGTGCAGACAGATGGATGTGTCTCTTCTCTCAGCTGTTGACAGAAAGCAGAAAATGATGATTTACTAGGTGAGCGTTTATTCATGCCGTGTCCCGGATGAATAAAGATCAAATTAGAGGTTTATGAGCTCCGCTGTCTATCCTGACATTTATATGAGCTCCGGGCTCAGCTCGCCGTGATTTATGTTTACAGCCGCACAGGAAGCAGAAAAAAACCCAACGACAACAAAAAAACAAATGAAGTCGCCTGAAATCATATTCTAATGCTCACACAGAGGCATGATGGGAGACGAGGAGCGATTATCTGTCTCTGATCATCAGACAACCTTATCACACTTAACAGTTAATGTTTCTGTAACGTTGACAGAACGTTCCAAAACAAACATGTCATCAGTTTGAAGTGAACTGACGCTCCCTGCGCTGTCCCTTTAAGAAATATGACACCTGAACAATTCATGACGTGTCCGTAACAACACGAGATGAAGGACAAACTTTAACGTTTTCCAATAACTAATGTGATAAACTGCAAAACTTTACATGTACAGTCGTCCCTCGCTATAACGCGGTTCACTTTTCACGGACTCGCTGTTTCGCAGATTTTTTTAGTGTAATTTTGCATGCTTTATTTTTTTTACAGCGTACTGTACAGTATGAACGCGCATTGTGTTCGGCACCGTCAGAGGAACTGTGAAATACGCGTGAGTTACTGGTAATAATTTCTTATGTGTCAAACCTTGTAGATTGATCATTAAAATTAAATTTGTTAAAAATGTTTGGGCTTGAAAACAGGTTTTGATCTTTGGTTTCATTTACTAATACAGTATTGTACTTATTTTTGTTAAATCTGCGAAAGTTTGAACTTTGAGAGTCTTTAAATAAGAGAGAAATGTGAGAAAATGTTAATGTCTGTCTGAGAAAAGTGTATAAAAGTGTGTGGTTAGGGGTTTTACGGCCTTAAAACATGGATAATAATTGTAAAACTTACTTCGCAGATTTCGTCTATTGCGGGTTAGTTTTAGAACGTATCCCCACGATACACGAGGGACCACTGTAAACCTGTAAAGCTGCTGTCTGCTGACCTGGACAGTGCTGGCCCTTTAAGAACGATGACATTACGTGTCCGTAAAAACACGAGATGAAGGACGTCACGTGACCACAGTCTGACTGTCAGCATCAGTAAAACCCACAAAGAAAGAATAATCTGCTTTGTATCACCTGGAGCCCAGGTGGTTACTATGGTAACGGCCACACATCGGCAGCTAACTGATCTATATCGATCAGTAGCTAGCCAGTTACATCTGATAGCTACAGAAACACTGTAGGGTTGTCTAACGTTGTCTGAATGTTGGTTGTTGGTTTGATTAATGGTTGTGTATTGATTGGTGACGGTGGCTGAGTACAGCAGTACTGTAATACTGTTACTTCAGGAAGTATCCGAGTACAGAGGCGGATCTGAAGACAACGTCTGAGACTGAAGCAGCTCCTTCAGGGTCTGCAGGCTGCAGCCACTGGATGGCAGTGGAGCTCCGTGATTGGACAGTGGGAGAAACAGAGAGAGAGGAAAAAACTGCATTTGTCATAAAAGGTGGTGAAAGCGAGGAGGAGGAGGAGGAGGAGGAGGAGGAGGAGGAGAGGCCCGGAGAGCATCCATAATGTATGTGATCAGTCAGAGAGAAACACTGGAGGAAGATGCATATTTACAGGGGTTATGATACTAATGATGACACAGATGCTGAAGCCCACATGATCCGACACAGAGAGGAGGAGGGGGGAGGAAGAGGAGGATGAGGAGGATGAGGAGCTTCCTGTCCGTCACTCAAACAAAGAGATGCTGAAAAAAACAAACAGACATAAAATCTGATTTTCTTAAAACAAAAGAGGAGTCAGCCAATCAGAGCGGAGATGGTTTCACCTGATTCTGGAGCTTGAAAGGGAATAAAGAAAAGTGTCAGCTGCTGCTCCACATGTGGCTTTCATCTGAGATAAAACATCCACCTCCTCCATCACCTCCACCTCCACCAGAGAGGAGGAGAAGGAGAGGCTGACTGTGAAACACCATCAGGAGATTTAAAGGAACTCTCTGTGATTTACAGAGTTTCCTGACGGACAGTGAAGTAAGCTGCTGCCAGCTGTAGCTGCTGTTAGCTGCTGTTAGCTCAGTTTGTTAGCCGGGGGAATGCTGATGTGGAGCGGAGCCGGTGTCGTGCCAGAACCGGTCTTTGTGAATAATAAATTGTTCTTAATGTCTGGCCTGTTAAATAAAGGTTAAGTTAAAAAATGAAATGAAAGTAGCTCCAGAATCAATCATCAACCTGCGTGTCTGTGAAGTGAAGCCACAAACTGCAGTTCCTCTAACGTCCACTTGAGGCTGGCTCCAGAAGTGAGTCAGTCTCCATAAGTCCCCATGTCCAAATGTCCAACTTCACAGCAGAAATAAACACTACTACTACATCCAGGTTTGAGACAGTCTGCGGGGACGTCACAGAGACTACGTCCAGGTTTTAAACAGTCTGCGGGGACGTCACGGAGACTACGTCCAGGTTTTAGACAGTCTGCGGGGACGTCACGGAGACTACGTCCAGGTTTTAGACAGTCTGCGGGGACGTCATGGAGACTACATCCAAGTTTTAGACAGTCTGCGAGGACGTCATGGAGACTACGTCCAGGTTTTAGACAGTCTGCGGGGACGTCACGGAGACTACCTCCAGGTGTTAGACAGTCTGCGGGGACGTCACGGAGACTACGTCCAGGTTTTAGACAGTCTGCGGGGACGTCAGGTCGACCTTCTTCATTAAAAGCAGCCTCACCTCGACATCGTGTCCCCTGCCGCCTCTTTTTCTCTCCTGTTTGTGTTTCAGACCTTCCTCCATGGTTCTGACTCACTGAGCTGAATCCTCATGCTGCTGAATATCTGTGATATCTGTACATTCATATATCTTCTATTTCATCTGGAAGAAAAGAAATATGGACTCAGTTAAGGCGACATAATGGAGGCTTCTTCCTCTGACCTCGCATCGCTTTAGATATTCCCTCAACATGAAAAGCTGCTGTGCTGTGCTGTTTGTGAGCTGCACATGTTTCCATGCACATTTTCAACGTGTGCAAATAAACTGGAAATATGGAAATATGTTGTATTGATAAACATGTGCAGCCACTGAGTATCTGAGATAAATGACTTCCCTTTGTTCGTCAATATACCTGTTTGTTCCCTTAATTCACTCATTTGTGTCCTAAAATTACTTCATTTATTACCTCTAATTAATCACCTGTGCCCTGAATAAAACATGCTTTCATTTGGGTCCATTTACCCTCTGATCTGTCTTACAGGGGCTGATATATTTCACCACAAAGCAACACTGTAACTTTTTCTCAACAACCCTCCACAACATGTGACCCGAACAACTCACACGAGGGCAGGGCCACAACCCACAGGTGACCTCGACGACCCACAGGTGACCTCGACGACCCACAGGTGACCTCGACGACCCACAGGTATATTCTAATATTCTAATTACCATGACTAACGACAGATTCAGTTAGTAGCAGTTAATTAGCAGTTAGCTACTTTGGCAAGTGGTTAGCCTAAAGCTATCCATCATAAAGTCGAAGCTGAGAAGGTCGTTGAGGTCACCTGCGGGTCGTTGAGGTCACCTGCGGATCGTTGAGGTCACCTGTGGATCGTTGAGGTCACCTGTGGATCATTGAGGTCACCTGCGGATCATTGAGGTCACCTGTGGATCGTTGAGGTCACCTGTGGGTCGTTGAGGTCACCTGCGGGTCGTTGAGGTCACCTGCAGGTCGTTGAGGTCACCTGCGGGTCGTGGCCCCGCCCTCGTGAGCTGTTAAGGTCATTTGTTGTAGATGTCTTGATGAAACGACATCAGAGGGAAAAACAGCAAATACATTATTAGACAGTGAAGGACAGATTGGACAAAAACAAACATCAAGCTTGACTTCATGACTTGAAATGTGTTTGACTCATGTGAAGTAGAATTATCTGAATGTTTCAGATGTTGCAGAGAACTTGTGACATGGTTTGTGCTTCCTGCATTTATTGCAGCGTTCATCAAACTGATTGAAGCTCGTCTGGTAACAGCAGGCAGAGATCTGCAGATATGCTAATGAACACATGCTCTGCATTTCCCCCATTGTTCTCAACATGGAGAAGATTTGGCAGCATGAGTGAGCAAACATGGCCGACACACGGCTCCACCTTATATATACACACTGCATACCTTCTTTAAATGAAAACACAGTGCATGACAACTCTGCTACCAGCCAATCATCATCCAGGTCCCAGCAGCAGCTGATCTCACTGACTAGTCCAGCAGCAGTCAGCCCAGCTCGGCGTCTGTCTTTCAGCCTTTTATTTCACCAAGCTCTCACCAACCACTAAAAGTCAGTCCCACATTTACTCTTGTCCGGCGGCTTCTTGCTCGCTCACTCTCTCCTTTTCTCTTCTTAGCTTCCTCCGTCAGCGTCCTCTTCACTCTCTTCTCCTCTGCCATCATGTCCATAGAAGCTGCTGAGCCCGGTTAGATTGCCGGCTCTGGTCCAGATCTCCTTTGCTAACAGACAGCGAGCAACATGAACTAATGTTAGCTTAGTCCAACATCATTCTGATTTCAAGTCAGAGGTTTAAACTGTTTCTGTGGAACCGGTTCATCACTTTGTTTTGCTGCTGTTGGACCCGTTCATCCATCACAGCCTCCTCCATGTGTCGACTTTGATGGCAGCTGCTGCATAGTGACTTTCAGGGCAGTATGTGATGATTGACAGGTGCAGCCGTCATATGTGTATATATATGTAGCTGCTAGTCGATGCACGATGAAGTCAGTGTTTCATTTCCTCTCATTATAAGTTGAACATGTTTTGAAAGGCGCTGGCTTCCTGTGGGTTCTGTTCACACACACAGATAAATTGGGTTTGGACTTCCTGCATTGAAAACACAACAATTATTCTGTTAGCGTTTAGCATCGGCTCAGACGTAAAGAATTTGATCTGCAAGTCAAGAAGACCTGCAGAGCCGCTCTGACCTGGACAATTACAGAAGAAACGTACGGCGGCGGAAACAGAAATCTATTTTTCATGAGGCCGAGTGGAAATGTGATTTAAAAAAGGAACATTATGAATCATTGTGTGCGTGCAGCACAGAGGAAGACATCCACACGTCCTCACAGATTGAAAAAGTAAATGGTTTGAGATCCCAGGACTCGGTAATTGACTCGACACTTTGCTGACAAATTCTTGTGGTATGAATGTGTTGTTCTGCAGACAGACGCTGATCTCACTTCAGCCTGTCATGCTTCAGCTCTCAGACTCTTCAGTATTCTGGATGAAGGAGTCAGAATGACACATGCAGCTCCTCAAAGCTCCACTTCTTCTTTTTGTCTTTAATTCCTGCAGTGTTCAAACCCCATCACCTGAATACAAATGTGACCACTGGTCCACCGTCTCCAAATGTTTTCATCAGTGACTTTAAAATCCAACGATGAGAAAAAGTCACGTATAGCTTCAGCTGCTGCTAACTGAATCTAACGTTAGCATGCTAACAGAACCGGGCTCAGCAGCTGGACCGGACCGGGTTGGAGCACAGAGAGACCGACAGGGACTAATGTGACAGAACCGAGCTGACTCACAGACTTTATAAAGGAAACAGTGATCAGCAGCAGGAGAGCTAAAGCTAATATAACAAAGCTAACACAGCTAACACTAGCTAACTGCTAACATGAGTTAATGTTATGAACTTAATTAAACTGGACACTGCTGGTTCAGAGGTTCTGTCGCTGTGTTCACTGTTAGACTGGACACTGCCGGTTCAGAGGTTCTGTCGCCGTGTTCACTGTTAGACTGGATACTGCTGGTTCAGAGGTTCTGTTGCATTACCTTTTGGCAGCTGCAAACACCATCAGTATCCACAACACATTTTTTTGTACACTAGTCTTTTTAAATTACAGTTGTATATATTATTGAATTGATTCTTCTGCTGTATTTCCTGAGTTAAAGCTATGGTCCTATTCTCTTTTGTATTGTTCTGTGTAGTCCCGTGTTATTCTGAGTCTGAAGAGGAAGAAGAGTTGGAGGAACGGTGTGATGAAGGAGGAGGTGAGGGAAGCAGCAGCAGCAGCAGCGTTCTCCCCGAGGACCCTCGGTCCCTCTCGTCGATCCACGCCTCCTCCTCCGTCACTCACATGTGGACGGCGGCGGCTCACAGACCGACCAAAGCTTTTCAGTCTCTTCAAAACTTTATTATATTTTCTCCACACGCCGGGCGTACTTTCGTTGACTGATGGACAGATCTCTCTGGGGATCTCGGAGAAGAGGAAGGCACTCTGTGGACGAATCCAATAAAAATATAAAAAATATGACAAAAGCTTTCCACAGATTCTGTTGGACTATGATTAAAATGTAAAGTCTGTACCTGCATTTGCATTGTGGGGATGAAAAACCTACTTACTTACCCGTTATCGTACCTTGGACACCTGGACTTGCTTAGTTTCTTTAGTTTCTGGTGTCGCCCAAGCTCACCTGAGTGCAGGTGTGGAGAAAACATCTGAAACCATTTTTAATCTGTCAAAATCTGTCAGCCGCATACAATGCAGTCCTAAATCACCTCACAGACATCTACACCATGTGACCCTAACCAATCACCCACAGGTGACCTTAACGACCCACAGGTGACCTTAACGACCCACAGGTGACCTTAACGACCCACAGGTGACCTTAACGACACATCCATGACGATGGGTCAGATTTTAGACAGAATACATTTGCTGGTTTTCCCTCTGATGTCTTTAGCTTTAGCCTAACCACTTGCTAAAGTAGTTAAACGCTAATTAAACTAAATTTGCTGTTAGAAGCGAACAGAACCGGGTTTGAGCTCAGCTTCTTAGACCAATGGGGCCTCAGAGGTTTCACTGCCGATTGATTTACAGACTTGGCATGGACATGGAAAGGTTGCTCCGTGTCTGCTTAACAAGAGGTTAAAGGAGAACACACAGACTCATTAGGAGGTGACGACGCTGAAAGTTTGTTTCAGAATCAGCTGAGGACACTTTTGCTCGTCCGCTGTCGCCTCCACGAGAACAATGAGATCGGATCTAATGAGCTGATTTGAGCGCCGAGCGCAGACAGAGGGGTGAACTGAGCTGATGTTTGTGGAAACGTCCTGTCCGGCTGGAGATAATAATCCTGGACAGTCGTGCGGTCGTGAACGCCTCGTCAAGCTGAGTGTCCTTCTGAGGCTCGTTTGGTGATTCATCATAACAGAGGCTCTGTGAACGCCTCGGAGAAACGCTGCTTTTTATCTCACTGTCTTTGGGCCAAGTCTGATCTCCACTGTCTCCTTGTTTCACGAAGAAGAAGAGGAACATTAGAAGTTTTGGCCTAATTAAAACTTTCCTTTATGGCGTACAGGTGCTCGGATGATCGCGGAGTGGAACTGACAAAGGCTGAGCTATCTGGAAATCCGGCCCTCAGATTAAAACCATCACACCTGAGCGCAGAGACAGAGTCGGTGTTAACTCGGTTTTAATGCTTTCTGTTTAATCTGGGTGGCAGCAGCCTCTCACCTTCATCTGTCTCCTGTGAAGTTCCTCTTTAAAATATTCAGAAAGCGAACCGAGGCAGGCACACGTCTGTGTTTAAACTTTAAAACCTCGAGACTCTGCGAGATGTCAGCAAAAATCCAAGTGAGGAGCCACCGCTTTGAGGCTGCGATTCATCGAGCGCATTTGAATTTTATGACTTAATGTTAAAAGAGAAACGGCGTGATGGAAAATGTCACTTATTGACAGAGACTGGTGTGAGAGGGTGTGTGTTCTATGGGAAACATTTGTTTCTGAGAGACGGCGACGACCGTCACAGGCAAAGTTTAGAAATGCTGATTAAAGGAGCATACCGCAGATTTTTACCCCATTAAAGGGAAACTTTAACCTTTGACACAAAAAAACATTCAGCTGTCTTCATGTTGTCCTCATTGTCTCCGTCTTGGTGTGTTCAAGGACACAACTGACAGTAAAATGTATGTCCAACATGAACGCAGCTAAAAGGTGTTTGTTTCTTTCGGCCACTCAGATATGAGATGTTGGTGAGTCTTTGAATGCAGCAGCAGATACGTTTATCTATAGATTCAGTTTGTTCATGAATCATTTGTGATTCAACGTCATAACGCCAAACGACCGAACCGGGCCTCAGAACCCGGCCTGTGATCCCGGCCTCTGAACCCAGCCTCTGAACCCGGCCTGTGAACCCGGCCTCTGAACCCGACCGACCTGTGAACCCGGCCTCTGAACCCAGCCTCTGAACCCGGCCTCTGAACCCAGCCTCTGAACCCGACCGACCTGTGAACCCGGCCTCTGAACCCAGCCTGTGAACCCGGCCTGTGAACCCGGCCTCTAAACCCGGCCTGTGAACCCGGCCTCTGAACCCGGCCTCTGAACCCGGCCTGTGAACCCGGCCTCTGAACCCGGCCTCTGAACCTGGCCTCTGAACCCGGTCTGTGAACCCGGCCTCTGAACCCAGCCTGTGAACCCGGCCTCTGAACTCAGCCTGTGTACCCAGCCTCTGAACCCGGCCTGTGAACCCGGCCTCTGAACCTGACCGACCTGTGAACCCGGCCTTTGAACCCAGCCTCTGAACCCGGTCTGTGAACCCGGTCTGTGAACCCGGCCTCTGAACTCGGCCCCTGAACCTGGACTGTGAACCCGGCTTGTGTCCAGTCTAACAGGGAATACCATGTTAGCAGTTAGCTAGTGTTATTAGCTTTAACTGCTGCTGATCACTGTTTCCATCATCAAGTCTGTAACTTTGTTCCCTGTTGGTCTCAGAGGCTGTGCTCCAACCCGGTCCAGTTCAGCTGCTGTGCCTGGTTCTGCTGCCTTCCAACAGCATATATTGTGTATAAAATCTGACCCAGTTTGACCCGGGCTGTGCCAGGTTCAGCGGTCTGCTCCTTTAAAGCAGCAGCAGCTGAATCTCCATCCAGGCCTCCGAGCTCGCTCGCCCGGCTCTCCACTTATGAATAATAAAAATCAGAGCTGAATTATTAATGCAGATTTTTGCACACAATCTGCAGAGGCCATTATCCAGATCTGTGATGGATCTCATTTAATTCTGACAGATTAGATGGATCCACAGTCGTGCCTCTGTTGAAGGAAGCGGACCTGCTGAGGTGATTACACACAGATAATCTGGAGTCGTCTTGATTAGCACTCGGCTGAAAGGTTAGGATCAAATTTTCCATATGAATGAGATCCAGGTTTGTTTTCCTTGAACGGTGGAAATGTCAGCTCCCCTGACGGATGCAGGAGGGGGGGTCCGCCACCGATGCCCCGCCCCCCTCCATCTGTGAAAGGTCGGGTTCAGACGGCGCCACCCGAATGAGCGCTCAGATATCCACTTATCTTCTGAAAGCCCACAAACGAGGTAATCCTCTGATTTGACACCCCGACCAGACGCTCATTACTCGCAGCACTTTCTGTGCCCGACCGCTCGAAATTCCACGTCAGGTCGAGTTTCCCTCTGTTTGGTTTATACAAAATATGAAGCTGAGCGGAGAAACAGGCCCAGCAGCAACACAACACAGCCAGCAGCGCCGGTACCAACACGTTCTTCAAAATAAAGCCACATTTATATTCATCTGTACTTAATGTACATGCATAAAAGCAGTGAGTGGAGCTAATTTAACCTCACCACCTCAATAAAACTGCCTCTGAGTGCTGACTGTAATGAACCGTGATTAAGAACCAGAAGCAGCCGAGTCAACAACCAGAGATCTGGAGCCATGAGCGTCCGCCAAGTGTCTGACTAACGCTAAACGTTAGCAGGCCGGGACTGGCGTTGTCATGGCGATCCTGCGACGTGATGGTCTTTACAACTCAGCTAACATTAGCCAGATACAACATACATGTAGAGAAAGACTTTATCAGTTTAAGCCTTCATACCTCATTTGATTGACAACATGAATAAAATCATCTCACAGCTCGAATGTTACCTGCTGATGAAGACCATGACGAGGCCCGGTGTTTGGATTAAAAATAGTCTTTATCTGTTTTTGCACGTTAACATTAACGAGTTTTTCTGAAAAGCCGAGAACAGATCAGAACTGTTCAAGCAAGACTCCGAGTCCGAGCAGACGTCTTTAAATGAAACAGACGCAGATGATCTCACATCGACACCGACTCTGCTGTTCATGGTTATTTTAATCGAAACATTAAGAACATTTAACAGACGAGAGATGTTTTGGTTTTCGGTGAAGAAGAAGAGATGATCCTCCGCTTCACTTCCCTTCACCTGACACCTCCACTACTCTGTAAGTGGAGAAGAAAAGTCCTCGTCGAATCAGCCAACACCCCGCGAGGCTGATTGTTGTGTGTGCGCTCTCTCGTCTTATCTGAGCTCGTGTGATCACAGCCGCTGTTAAACTCCCACGGCAAATCACAGAGTGGAACAACTCCCCAGAGAGAGCCGAGAGAACAGAGGCGCTAAAAAACCGAAAAGCATCAATTAACATGTCAGAGGAGGCAGAAGAAGTGAGCTCCAAAATACCTCCAATAACCCCCCTGAGAAAATACAAGAGCTCAAAGCTCTCGTTAGATTTGATATAAAGTACAAAGTCACTGTGAACAGGTGACGATCATCATGAAAGGCTTCAGTAATAACTGTTAAAGAACCTTTAAAAAACAAATCAGTGGACCGTGAGGAACCGGCTGGCTCCAGAAGTGAGTCAGTCTCCATAAGTCCCCATGTTCATGAACTGTACTGAGGGTGAAGTATAATACAACTCACCTGTTCAGATTATATCAAAGCCTGTGTTTAAATATTTTAATGAGACAAGTAACGTTGTGGATTTTTCTTTCCAGTAGACTGAAACAAGACAAATAGGATGGTGGTACAGGACCCAAAAATGCAGAGGAGCCGACTACGAAGTTGGAGCAACACAGCCGTTTATTTAACCACGGGAAAATGGTGGGGAGGCGTCACCGACGCCGGGAAGGCAGCGGAGGGAAGGCAAGAGAGAGAGGTGGAAGGAGGGCGAAGAGCTGGAGTCTGAAGAAAATCTCAAATAACAATTTCCCTAAAGTAGACTGGCTGATCTACCGTGATGCGGTGAGCACGCAGGAGGCCGGCCTCTAAATACTGCTCGAGGAGACGATGATTGGATGCAAAACCACACCCATCTCTGCAAGGAGAGCACATAGAGCCCAACCCCAGCCGCAACACGCCACATTCTCACTCATATTAACGTTACATTGACGTTACATTAACGTTTATCATCTACCTTAGATACTAACAAAGATGAACGTTTTTCTGACGTAGTTCAAAAAACTGAGCACGATCAGCTGATAACAAACCTGATCAGTAATCAATACAACCATTAATCAAACCAATAACTAACATTCAGACAACGTCAGACAACCTTATTATATAAACAGTTAGCTAGTGTTTCTGTAGCGTTGACAGAACGTTCCCAAACAAACATATCATCAGTTTGAAGTGTTCGGTTATCTGACACCGTGCTGATGTTCAGTATAACACACTCCACGCCGTGTGTTATGGTGTTATGAGTATTTACAGGAAGTCACAGGTGCATACGTGTTGGGTTACGTTATATTAACCCAGCGGTGGTGCAGGTCTAAAGCTGTACAGTAGATCTAATGTGGTGCTGGGTGGTCTGTCTGTGGGCGTCGTCCGCCAGCTCCCTCGTGGATTAATCGTCTCTTCTAAAGGTTAAATAAAAGCGTGAGGCGAGCCGGCGTGCAGATGTTCCTCTTGACTCGAGCGCGTGATCCCGTCAGAAGATCAGTCAGAAAAGCAAACGTGACGCCGGCTCGGCTTTATCAGAGGAAATCATCCAGCTTTAATAGTTTTTTAATGAGTTTGTGGAATGCATTCTGGCGACAGTCTAATAAAGGACGGGCTCTGCTCAGAGACCGAGCTGAATAATGTATAAGGGCAGAGGTAGCACTAATGAAAAGATGATGAGAGGCATTCCTGTGAGAGGAAAGGTGCCAGGAAAAGTTGAAAGAGAGGCCCAATTAATCTTCATGTGCTTACAGAAGAAATGAAACAAAGGCGGGAAAAAGAAAGAACGGCAGTTTGAGCTGGAAGAGAGCGAACAAAGAGACTCCTGAAGAGAAGGAAAGGCACGTCAAGAGAAGGAAACTTACCAACAAGGAAGCTTCAGAGGATCTGAGGAAACACACCTGGTCTGTTTACTCACAGGAGGAGGTAAGGAAAGGAAGAGATGAAAAATAAGGAAGCAGAGACGAGGGTGGAGGCTAAAAAACGAGGAGGTATGAAAGGAAAGAAAAAGGTACTGAAAGAAATAAGGAAGGAAAGGTGATAAGGAAGGAAAGTAGGTGTGAGAAAGGAAAGGGAAGGAAAGGAAAGGGAAGGAGTTTGAAACAAAAGTATTTCCTACCTCCTCGCCTGTTTCTCCTCCTTGCATTGTGTTTCCATTTTCGTCTTTTCCTCTCCTTCCTTACCACCTCCTCTCCTTCCCTCTGCTCTCGCTTCACTTCCTCTGATCAAACACTAACAGTCGTCTCCTCCTGACTCCACGTCCGACCTCGGTTCATCAGAGGCCGGCTCAGGTGCTGCTGATTCTTCACGCGGGTTTGATTTTCTGCTGCGTTCCAACATGACGAGGTTACACGGAGTAACATGACAAACATGGAGGAGGGTCGGAGAGCAGACAGACAGACAGACAGGCAGACAGACAGACAGACAGACAGACAGATAAACAGACAGACAGATAAACAGATAAACAGACAGACAGACAGACAGACAGACAGACAGACAGACAGACAGACGAGTTAATGAGTGGAGATAATTGTTGAAGGATGCTCCGATAGATAAAAACCACGAGAGCTGAACTAATGTGAGATGCAGAGAGGAAGTCAGCTGAGAGAACACACACACACACACACACACACACACACACACACTTAGTTCAGCTGCACAAAAACTTTAATCTTTAATGGAGCCTAACAGTGAACACGGCGACAGAACCTCTGAACCAGCAGTGTCCAGTCTAACAGTGAACACGGCGACAGAACCTCTGAACCAGCAGTGTCCAGTCTAACAGTGAACACAGCGACAGAACCTCTGAACCGGCAGTGTCCAGTCTAACAGTGAACACAGCGACAGAACCTCTGAACCGGCAGTGTCCAGTCTAACAGTGAACACAGCGACAGAACCTCTGAACCGGCAGTGTCCAGTCTAACAGTGAACACAGCGACAGAACCTCTGAACCGGCAGTGTCCAGTCTAACAGTGAACACAGCGACAGAACCTCTGAACCGGCAGTGTCCAGTCTAACAGTGAACACGGCGACAGAACCTCTGAACCGGCAGTGTCCAGTCTAACAGTGAACACGGCGACAGAACCTCTGAACCAGCAGTGTCCAGTCTAACAGTGAACACGGCGACAGAACCTCTGAACCGGCAGTGTCCAGTCTTGTCTTGTTTTGCTCACTGTAGGGTTGTGGAGAGAAGACATGTGTGTCTCGAGTCTATACTAATATAATAATATAATAATATACTGATATAATAGTTGCTGTGTATTTATTTGAGGATATTCTGTTTATTTTGTGTTTTAAAGCAGGTTAAAGTTAAATCTCTTTCATGTTAAACTTGAATTGAACTTCATTTAAAACATGTTAATGAAGCACTTTAACATCACACCACATGTTGCATTCTCCACCTCCCCGGTAATTCGGGTTCAGCGGATGTTGAACCCAGAACAAACGCCGCCTCCGAGGGCACGGCGACTTATCGGACTGTGACCTTTGACCCTGGCCGGTTGAATGTGGAGGAATAAATGAGCAGGTATTAGAGGGCCAAACACAGTTAAGTGGCAGTTTATGCAAATGAGAGGTGATCTCTCCACCTGGTGCGATAACCTCCACGTTAATCCTCGCCTCCTCCAACGCCTCTTTCACTTTCATTAGTTTAATCGCTGCCTCCCGAAAAAACAGAAATAAGTTACAAACCTTCCCTAATTCCTCCTCATGTCCTCTCCTTCCTCCTCCTCATGTCCTCTCCTTCCTCCTCATGTCCTCTCCTTCCTCCTCATGTTCCTCCTCATGTCCTCTCCTTCCTCCTCATGTCCTCTCCTTCCTCCTCCTCATGTCCTCTCCTTCCTCCTTCCTAATCTTCCCTATTTCCTTATTGTCTTCTCTACCTCTCTGTACATAAAGGAACATAAACATTGGAAGGGAAGAGATGAGGAAGTAGGAAAGGAAATGTGTGTGTGTGTGTGTGTGTGTGTGTGTGTGTGTGTGTGTG
>NC_040011.1:9069320-9076227 GCF_000972845.2 Larimichthys crocea | reverse complement strand
ACTGTTAGACTGGACACTGCTGGTTCAGAGGTTCTGTCGCCGTGTTCACTGTTAGGCTCCATTAAAGATTAAAGTTTTTGTGCAGCTGAACTAAGTGTGTGTGTGTGTGTGTGTGTGTGTGTGTGTGTGTTCTCTCAGCTGACTTCCTCTCTGCATCTCACATTAGTTCAGCTCTCGTGGTTTTTATCTATCGGAGCATCCTTCAACAATTATCTCCTCTCATTAACTCGTCTGTCTGTCTGTCTGCCTGTCTGTCTGTCTGTCTGTCTGTCTGCTGTCCGACCCTCCTCCATGTTTGTCATGTTACTCCGTGTAACCTCGTCATGTTGGAACGCAGCAGAAAATCAAACCCGCGTGAAGAATCAGCAGCACCTGAGCCGGGCTCTGATGAACCGAGGTCGGACGTGGAGTCAGGAGGAGACGACTGTTAGTGTTTGATCAGAGGAAGTGAAGCCAGAGCAGAGGGTTGGTATGTAAATGAGGAGGACAGGAAGTAATGAACATCCACGTTTAAGCTCTGCTGGAACTATTTGTTGATGAACATCAGTGTATTCATCCACCGCTACAGAGGCACGACCAGCATGAACATTTAAAAAGTGTCAGCAAACGACCCCTGACCCTGATTGGCTCCTCAGCAGGAGTTCAAATCACGTAAGTAAATTATTCAACGTACATAACGTGACGTTAAACTCAAACCAAACTGCAACCGTTCCACAACGTTCACCACGAGTTTGTTGCTGTTACCATGACACTGAGGTTACGTGTCCGTCAACACTCCATGATAAAACTCAGGTCAGATAGTAACCGAGTTACCCAGGAGAAGAAGCTGTGTCACTGGGGCTGAAGCTTGGTGTTAACCCAGTTTACCTGCTTAGTCTGGTTATGTTGTGTTATCTGATCCCGTAGACGTTCGACGGTTGAACCAGCTGAATGTTGCGGTTCCTGCCGGGCGTTGGCTCCTGAATCATCTCTTTAACCAAATCACACACATTACGTGATTCTGTGTGATCTCCTTCTGATAACTAATGTAACGTTTTCTCACTTCCATTCACGGAGCGACCTCTGGGGAAGCCGCCTCCCACTTTGAAGACCTCGGTCATAATACATCACTCATTTGACCCACAGGAGCAGGAGTGTGATGTGATGCTGGGCTAGACTGAAGGAGTTAGCAGTTTGTGGACTTACTCGAGCTGTACTGCTGCATTGTCTACAGTATGAGGCTGCTCATCCCGGCAGTGTTTAACCTTCCCCCGCCGCTCTGATTGAACCTCAATAAAAAGTTGAGTTTAACGAGCCGAGCCTGGGATTGGAAGCAGCATTGTCTCTGCTCTTCTTCTCATTAAGCGAGTGGGAGACGATGATTTCTTTTCTTTTCTTCTGCGCCGAGCGCTGAGGTGGAATTACACCCCGGTGCTGCTTTTCTTCTGGGTGCTTTTATGGATCTCAGCTTCTCCTGCAGCCGGGCGGCAGATTATTAATCAGATTCATAAATAATAAAAGATGGCAGCGAGGGCCCTGGGCACCGGGGCCACTGCTTCTTCCACAGCGTGGAGAGATGATGGAGGATAAGTCAGAGAGAACAATATTAACACAAAGCCGGCTGGATTTATCCAAAGTCTGCTTACAGTCCACCCGAGGAGGACGGCGCTCCACGTCTTTATGACGCCTGAGTTAATATTCTGCCTGCAGCTCAGGACTGGAGGGGACATTAGCACGAGGCTAATCCTCTGAGAGGAAGAGCTGTTCATGTTTCAACTGTAGGAATAAAGTTTATACCAGCTGCTCCTCACACTTCAACATACTGTACTTTAGAGCATCAAACTCTTAGCGTAGCTTCATCCAAAGCTCAAAAACAAACCTTTTATTTCTGCTGTGAAGTTGGACATTTGGACATGGGGACTTATGGAGACTGACTCACTTCTGGAGCCAGCCTCAGGTGGACGTTAGAGGAACTGCAGGTTTTGGTACTTCACATCATGGAGGCTGGTCACGACCAAACAACAACAAAACTGTTTCCATCCATCAGTTTAAATAAATATAAATAATGCATAAATATATTTAGTGTTTCATTTTCAGTTTTCTGTTGTTTTGCATTTGTCCCATATTTATTTCAATAAACCTGTTTCTGTATGCATGCCTACTTCGTTATGCAAATGAAGGATCAGAGTGGATGTAAATTCATTCTTTAAATGGAAATAGGAAAGTAAATCAACGTTTAAAACTATTCTTGGTGCATTTAACGTCATGTTCATTTATTTATTCAGTATTTATTGTTCTCCATAAAAAATGTTGAAATGTTTGAATTTTGTCGTTTCCATCAGACTTTTCTAAAAACTATGTGGACAGAACCACTGATACTGTGATTTTAAATGAGCTATTCTTATTTAATGAAACAGAACCTGGAGGTTCTGGAGGTTCTGGAGGTTCTGGAGGTTCTGGAGGTTCTGGCCTTGTTTGGGCTGCCGCCTCTCTTCTGGTTCTCCTCCCACACTAAAGCAGACAGTCACACACTGCATGTGCATCCACTTACATACACTCATATATACATGCAGTCATGCTAAATGGGCTGATGTGCAATTAAAGGAAACAGCAAACAGTGTAATGAACGCAGTCAGAGTTCATCATGTTTACTCTCAACACGACGACGCAGATTTTAATTAGAGAACTGTTTCTGTCAAAGAGAACTTTGACTGTTCATGATGTGTATACCTGTGACCCACACTGACCTGTGACCAGGTGACCCACACTGACCTGTGATCAGGTGACCCACACTGACCTGTGATCAGGTGAACGGTGTCTCTGTCATTCGTACGTCTGTTCTCACACTATGTAACTTTGGGCTCCGGGTCGGGAGAAGTACGTAACGCTTTACGGCACTAAGTCACACAGCAGCAACTATTTCACTGATTCTGGTGAAACTGGATCATATTTTATGGAGGAAATGTTTTCTGGTTTTCCCTCTGATGTCCTCCGGCTGCTCCGCCTCAACTCTCTGTGATTTACAGAGTTTATGATGGACAGTGAAGTAAACTGCTGACAGCTGTAGCTGCTGTTAACGGGAGCCGGTGTCATGCCAGAACAGGAGCTGGGCAAGCAGGCAATGTAACCGGGCTCGGTTTTGATCAGAAGTAATGTAACATCTGCTGCCGTTCTTAAAGTTTCTTAAAGTTTTCTTACTGACAGCAGATCTCAGATATTTACATCTACACACAGCCTGAAAACGAACCCGTCCTGGGAAACACCTCCTGATTCGCAGGTAACGGAGCTTCTCGATGTAAAAGTGTGTGTTGCTGTTTTTTATCGTCCACTGACCTCAATCATAGTTTGACCACAGTTTTTAGCTGACAGTGCTGCTAACCTCTGGCAGTAAATGCTGATGTGAAGCCGTTAGCAGGGGGAATATCACAGTGAACCTCATCATGTTCTTACTGCCTCCATTTATCACCGGCAGCTTGTTAACCTTTTACTGCCGACTTCCAGGAGAACAGACTTCACAAACCAGTGGACTTCTTTCAGTCCACGTCGTAAAGAAAAGCAGCCCACCGCGGAGCCGGCAGAAAGGATTACACATAACGGAGCATAACGATCAGGGCAGCTTATTTTCCAACGGCCATAACTCACTTTACACTGCTGCTATCAGAAAGTAAATTAAAGGCCTATTTGTTCATGAGCAGTATTATGTTGAGACCTCATGTCGCCACTGAATCAGCACCCAGCATGGAAAATTCATGAGTTCACTAAAATCATCATCATCCGTTAGATTCAACGGAATAAAAGAAATCACGAGTTTGTTTAAAGATCAAATCCTCCAGTTCACAGCGTCAGCTCCAGCATCTGACGTGGCTCCAGTCATTACTGAGCCCGGCATGCTAACAGCAGCTCTTAAAGATCCAGAGTTCGTCCTCAGCCTCTCGTGGACTCAGATAATGAACCGATGTTCTCAGATCAGCATCTGTGCGCGGAGGTTCAGGACGAAGCATCCATCTTTCTGAAGATGCTACACCTGTTCTGCTGTTTGTTTTTAACCACAACCATCCGTGCTGACAGTAATCCTCATGTTTCTTTATGAAGCATAACTGAAACTTTCCATACGAGGATGTGAGAGCTCATGAACGAAGCAAACAGTCCGTCTGACTCCCGGCGGCCTCGTGGAAACAAATCTCTGTCAGCCGGCTCCGGCAGCTCGCTGTAAATCAGCATGTGGTGAAACATGTTTCCTCCTCTGTGCACGGCCTACGGCAGCCTGCGAGGCTGGAAACGCACAACGCTGTAACGTATGAGTGTTCGTAACGACGGCAACTGTCAAATGACCCACAACGGTGAAAAAACTGAAAAATGAAAACAGACGAGGAAGAAAATGAGCCGAAAATATGAAAACAGAAGTCATGAATCTTCAGCTGAGACGATGCTCAGGTGTGACATCAGGACGACGACAGGTGTGACAAATGACCCCACAGGGGAGGAGGGGGGAGGAGGGGGAGGCAAACAGGAGGAAAGGGGGAGAAGAGGAAAAGACAAAGAGATGTAGGAGAGGAGGTCAGGTGGAGGGGTACGAAGAAGAGAAGAAGAAATCAGTGGAGGATGAAGAAGATATAAAGATGGAAGGTGGAGGAAGGTAAAGGTAAGATGGAGAGGACAAAGGATGAAGGAAGAGGTGGAGACAGAAAGAGGAGGACGACGAATATACACGAATAAACATGAATAAACATGGAGGAATCAGGGACAGAAAGATGAAAGGTAGACGTGAGAAGGAAAGATGAGGTGGAGAGGACAAATGAAGATGGCAGGAGGAGCAAGAGGAGGTCAATCAAAGAAGAAGATGGAGAAGACAACAGAGGAGGAAGAATGAAGAGTCGGGGACAGAAAGAAGAAGGAGGACAAAAATATGTAGAGGAGAGAAGGAAACAAGGACTCAAGGAAAGATGAGGAGGAAGTAAAAAGACAGAAACCAAAGCGATGTCATAGAATATAGACGACGTGATTGGATCATTCATGACAGATCCTGGATCAGGTGGTCCTGACATTGGACAGATACTCAGCCTCAGCGTCGAGGTCTTCGCTCAGACTCGGACCGTGAAGCGTTTCTCTGTCGGCTGTTAAAAGACGATCAGTGTTACAGCAAACATGAACTAACGAGCGATCACTCCAGACGAGCCATCACTCACACGGACGGAGGTGACGGAGACGTAATGACCGAATCATGGAGGAGGAAATGAAAATGCAGAGACTCCGAACTCTTCCTTCATCAAACACAGACAGTGACATCATCTCATCCTGGTGACGGACGGCTGAGACTCTGAGCAGAAGAAAAGTGACTGACTGCTGTAATGTGAAGTCAGCTGAGCTCTTCTCCTCTGCCATCATGTCCATGGAAGCTGCTGAGTCCGGTTACATTGTCCTCTTGGTTCTGGCATGACCCCCCATCAGCTCGCCAGGCCTGTAAACCGCCTCTTCTTCTTCTTCTTCTTCTTCTTCTTCTTCTTCTTCTTCTTCTTCTTCTTCTTCCCAGTGGTCCAAAGCATCTGTGGTACAAACACTAAAGGCTAAAACACACTGCATGCTCCGCCACGGAGACGGATCTATTTCCATGTTAGTCAGTGTGTCAGCTCGCACAGTCTCCGTCCACGCTGCGTCACAGCTCCGGATCGACGGCGGCGTCCAGCAGCCTCCACAACACATGCAGAGCTTCTGTTGTTCACGGAGCCGGAGCATAAACTCAGCACAGAGCAGACCGTGAGGGGAAGGAAATCAGCTACAAAATACAAAATAAAACCTGGTTGGTTTTCAAAATACAAGAACACGTCATAATGGGCGGGGCCGACCTGAAGTCAACAGGTGAGGGGTTTTCAGGTGTAATCATTGATGACACCTCACATCCTTTTTATAAGGACACCAGAAAAAAGATGCGGCGTGGAATGTCATCGCAGGAGTCAGAGAGACTACAGCCGGAAATATCACGTGATTATGCGCGAAGTCACGAGATCTCGTGCGTTCTCGTGTAGCTCTGCGGTCGGCGGAGACGCACCTGAGCGCATCACAAACAGATCATGTGTGAGTTGGCGGAGTACGCAGCCGATCCGGAGTGGAGCCGTTCTGCAGCATGCTGTGTGTTTTCAGGGTAACAATCCCCCGTTAAGGACACCTGCGGGTCTTCGAGGACACCTGCGGGTCTTCGAGGACACCTGCGGGTCTTCGAGGACACCTGCGGGTCCACGCAATTTTTTTCTGGTGTCCTTATAAAAAGGAGTGTGAGGTGTCATCAATGATTACACCGGAAAACCCATCACCTGTTTGACTTCAGGTTGGCCCCGCCCATTATAAGGTTCTGTAATGAAAACTCAATCCGCTGTAACACGGTTATTTTTATTTTGAAACGCAACAGAGTTTTTATTTTGGTATTTTGGTAGCTGATTTCCTTGCTCTGTGCTGAGTTTATGCCTCCGGCTCCGGCTCCGTGACAACAGAAAGCTCTGTATGTGTTGCGGGGGCTGCCGGACGCCGCGTCGATCCGGAGCGCGTGACGCAGCGAGGACGGAGACTGTGAGAGCTGACAAACTGACTAACATGGAAACGGTCCGTCCCCGTGGCGGAGCAATGCAGTGGTTTTTAGCCTTTGAGTGTTTGTACCACAGACACTTGGACCTAAGAAAAGAAAAGAAGAAGACAGGGCGGGCGAGCTGATGGGGGGTATGCCAGAACCAGAGAGACAATGTAACCGGACTCAGCAGCTGTTCCATGGACATGATGGCAGAGGAGAAGAGCTCAGCTGACTTCACATTACAGCATCAGTCACTTTTCCTTCTGCGCAGAGTTCTCAGCCGTCCGTCACCAGGATGAGAATGATGTCACTGTCTGTGTTTGATGAAGGAAGAGTTCGGAGTCCCTGCATTTTCATTTCCTCCTCCCC
>NC_040011.1:9067857-9069310 GCF_000972845.2 Larimichthys crocea | reverse complement strand
AATTCACGAGATCTTGTGCGTTCTCACGACGCTCTGTGGCCGACGGAGATGCACCTGAACGCATCACAAACAGATTATGTGAGTTGGTGGAGTACGCTGCCGTTCCGGAGTGGAGCCGTTCTGCATGCTGTGTGTTTTCAGGGTAACAATCCCCCGTTAAGGACACCTGCGGGTCTTTGAGGACACCTGCGGGTCGTCGAGGACACCTGCGGGTCTTCGAGGACACCTGCGGGTCGTCGAGGACACCTGCGGGTCGTTGAGGACACCTGCGGGTCGTTGAGGACACCTGCGGGTCTTTGACTTGGTCGTGAGTCATTCAGGCCACGACACGACATGTTGCTTTTGATGAATCCATTCTGGTGCTGGACCGATTTGCTGCAGCCAACAGTTAAGGACTTCTTCCACCTGCACCTCAGCAGGATTTATAGTGCAGGAACGCTCAAAGCCAGCTCAATAAATTCACCTGTATCTCAACAACACAGGATTTATACTCAACTAAAGCCAACACAACGTGAACACAGACAGCACGTCGAATGCTCTAAGCCTGAGAAGCTGTGGTGGTTTCACATACTGCAAACAAGACTCAACAAACCGAAAACTAGAACTGGTGATATCCAAGATGAACTGTATGAACACAATAATAATCAGCCTGTTTATGGCTCGACAAACCGAAGACACGGAGACTGTTGGGATTCCTTCATCTTCATTTCTGTGTGCTGACGTCATTCGAGCGACGCGGCATCAGCAAGCTCTCCAAAGTTTCTGACGTGATCAGAAGTTGCTTCGTTTAATATCCAACAATTAAGAGAAGTTCACATAACTGTACAGAAATTAAAAATGTGTCTCTGTGGCTGCGAGAAACAAAAGAGCTGTCCTCCGAGGCTTCGTATCAGAAACCATCTGGATGGAGTTTGGCTGTGAAAACAGCGACTCCCTGCAGACTTCATCTGAAACTTTAATTAATGGTGAGAGCGTGTGATCACGGCGCGGTGAATCAGAGGCTGAACCGGCTGCCTGACAACAGCCCTCCTGCTCGGGGAAACCTTACAGTGGCGGCGGTTTGGCAGAGGAAGAATAAGAGGAACTAATTAAATCTGAGTCTCGGCTCGCCGTTTCCTCTCAGTTTGCCCTCAGCAGCAGCTGGGCGGACGGAGGAGGACGGAGGAGACGGAGCAGAGAACTGTGACACCTTCACGGACAACGCGACATCCGACCGTCCAAGTTCAAAACCAACCGCTAAATACAGGAAGCTCAGGTGGAGAAGGTGACGTGATCAATAACGGACGTGTTGTAGATCATTGTAGGACTTTAGGGAGGTTTGGAACTGCTCCACCTTCAGGCCTGGTGGATGACACCAGCTCCTCCTCCTCCTTCTCCTCCTTCTTCTCCTCCTCCTCTTTCTCCTTCTTCTTCTTCTTCTTCTCCTCCTCCTCCTCCTCCTCCTCCTCCTTCT
>NC_040011.1:9054555-9067797 GCF_000972845.2 Larimichthys crocea | reverse complement strand
CTTCTTCTTCTTCTTCTTCTTCTTCTTCTTCTTCTTCTTCTTCTTCTTCTCCTCCTCCCCCTCCTCCTCCTTCTTCTTCTTCTTCAGCAGGTTCATGGTAGAGAAGTTTCATCATGAGCTGAATTTGTCCATTTACTCTAATGTTGTTTTTTTAAATCAGGTTGTGGTTAACAGGTCTCTCGAGTCGACCTCCTACACCTCCTTCACCTCCTTACACCTCCTTACACCTCCTTACACCTCCTACACCTCCTTACACCTCCTTACACCTCCTACACCTCCTACACCTCCTTACACCTCCTTACACCTCCCACACCTCCTTACACCTCCTACACTTCCTTACACCTCCTTACACCTCCCACACCTCCTTACACCTCCTTGCACCTCCTACACCTCCTTACACCTCCCACACTTCCTTACACCTCCCACACCTCCTTACACCTCCTTCACCTCCCACACCTCCTTACACCTCCTTACACCTCCTTACACCTCCCACACCTCCTTGCACCTCCTAACACCCCGTGGTCAGACTTCCCTACCTGAAACCCAAACACCTGGACTCAGAGGAGGCCGATCAGACGCATGATGCTGTCGGTTCAGTTTGCAGCACTTGTTGTTGGTGAACACGTTGGTGAAGATGTTGGTGAAGATGTTGGTGAACACGTTGGTGAAGATGTTGGTGAACACGTTGGTGAACACGTTGGTGAACACGTAGGTGAACACGTTGGTGAAGACGTTGGTGAAGATGTTGGTGAACACGTTGGTGAGCTGTTGTTCCTGAGATGATGCAGAAATGCTGAAGATGACACTGAGCTGTAATAACTCCAGAGGACAATATGGTGGAAATGTCTGTCGAGGAATATAAGTCATGCAGACTTCCATAGTTAACAGAAAGCACAAACTGTGGGTCACACTGAACACCTCCTATTGAGATCTGTTCAGACAGGGAGCAGCAGAAAGATGGAGACAGAAACAGATGATTTAATAAGTTTTTCAGGACCAGCGGGAACCAGAACTGAAGCTTTGAATTGAACTGAAGTGAGCTGTTCTGCCGGTGAGGGTTTTTCTTTCTGCCACTCTGCTCAGCTTTTTTTAAACTCTATTCATCAGTGAGCAGAGACCACTGATCACAACACAGTCAAGGTCTGCTGCCTCCGTCACCGAGTGGAAAGCTTTAAATTTGCCTTTTTTTGAGTCCTTCAGACCGGCTGCTGAGGTCTGCGAGGTCAAGGCAGACCGCCGCTCCACGTGTTCACTCTCTGTCCCCAGATAACATCTGAATAAAAGTTCAATCAGAAATCAAAAAGACTTTTGTTTAAAGATGCGAGAGAATACATTTAAAATATGCAACGTGCAAGAGTGTAGTCAAAACGTAGTCTCTGTGACGTCCCCACAGACTGTCTAAAACTGGACGTAGTCTCTGTGACGTCCCCGCAGACTGTCTAAAACCTGGACGTAGTCTCCGTGACGTCCCCGCAGACTGTCTAAAACCTGGACGTAGTCTCCGTGACGTCCCCGCAGACTGTCTAAAACCTGGACGTAGTCTCCGTGACGTCCCCACAGACTGTCAAAAACCTGGACGTAGTCTCTATGACGTCCCCGCAGACTGTCGAAAACCTGGACGTAGTCTCCGTGACGTCCCCGCAGACTGTCTAAAACCTGGACGTAGACTCTGAGACATCCCCGCAGACTGTCTAAAACCTGGACGTAGTCTCTGTGACGTCCCAGCAGACTGTCTAAAACCTAGACGTAGTTTGCCAGGTAGGGAGGGAGATATTGATTGGCTGGTTGACCAGAACCCAGAACCAGGACTGTTCTGCTGTGTCTTTGACTTCTGTGTTGTTGAGTGTATTTACTTGGACGTTCTGGTCGGAGCTCTCTCAAACACTAGCCTTCACTTTGTGATTTGTTTGTAACCACATGAACAGCATTGTTCCAGGAACGGTATGTTTTTACTCACTCAGTAAAGCATGTTGACATCTGCCTGATGGATCGGCCCAGATTTTGGTACAGACCAAGGACGAGCACAAGGCCGGGCTCAAGTTGCCTGAACAACAGTTCATTTGCCGCCTTCGGCTGAGCTGCAGAGAAACAAAAGAATAGTTTTATTTTTGTTGTTGTGGCTGTAACTTGTTTTAATCAGCATATTTGAACTTTTGTTACTGTTTGAGACGCATGCCTGGAGATGCAAAGCGTCATGTGACACTGAAGCGTCTACATTCGGTCTTAATTAATGATACAACTAATGAGATGCCATGTGGTTACAAAGATCTGCTCCCTGTGACCCGAAACCACCAAGGTCTCCGTCACGATGCTGGTCCGTCCTCTACGTGACTTCAGAAGGTAGGTAGACGCTGATGCTAGCTCAATGACACACTTGCTGTTGGCTGTTGGGCGTCATCGCTCAGTCCATGGAGACTTGGCTCCGGCATGGACCATAGTATGGAGGGTGGGCTGGTAGCTGAAGGTGCCAGGGGGGCTGCAGCCCACCCTCTATGAGCCCTGTGTGTGTGTGTTCCCCATGAGGGATTAATAATAAAGTATTTCTTCTTCCTCTACTGTAGATCAACATCTGCTGCATCTTCCATCATCGACCATTTCCATTGGAAACTGGAAGTAAACAGAATTCTACTTCCTGTTTTGGAGGTTGTCAGATCTAAGATGGAGTTGTTTTTACAGCTGACTTGTCCTATGAATGTTTTACAGTGTAAAGATGGACTGGTTATATGTGTATTAATGCTCTCCCTCCACACTCGGGTTAAACGTGAGGACATGAAACAGACAGCAGAGCCGAGCTCATGATGAAACCGTGTGAAAGTGTGAAACATGTGATCTGCATGTGAGATAATCTACGCTTGGTGTTTCCTCTCGCTGTTCTACGGCGAGATCAAAGGACACGTCACCATCTCCCGATCAGCTGATCGGAGTCGACCTCGAGGCTTCTCGCAGCACGGCGTCTCATGTTCACGAGTTCATCAAAGCAGCTGGGAAAACACAGCCGAGCTAATTACAACCCTCCAACACGTTACTGCAATTAACCTTATTGAATTCTTCCTGTGGTTTGGTGTTTGACAAAAGTAACGGAGGCTGTCGAGCTTCCTGCGTCACATTCACACATGTTGTTTGTCTTTGTTTCTGTTGCCTCGGGCTCCGAACACAGATCTAAAAACACGAGCGTCATCTTCAGACTTCAGTTATCACATATTGCCACTTGTTCATCGTGCTGCTCCTCGTGGGAATCTGCTACAGCTGAAAATATTTGAAACACATGACACACTTCAAAACAGAAACAATCCTGATGATTCGAGCAACAAGTTGATTTACAATGAGTCAAATATTCTTAGTTCAACGTTTCTCTTGTTTAATGTGACTGAAAGCAACAGATTTTAAATCTGCACGGACTTATAATCAGGTCAAAGACTCAGAGTAAAGTAAACTACGTCTATGTCCAGGACGTCACCACGTCCAGGTTTTAGACAGTCTGCGGGGACGTCACAGAGACCACGTCCAGGTTTTAGACAGTCTGCGGGGACGTCACAGAGACTACGTCCAGGTGTTAGACAGTCTGCGGGGACGTCACAGAGACTACGTCCAGGTGTTAGACAGTCTGCGGGGACGTCACAGAGACTATGTCCAGGTGAAATGCTGATTGAATTTCTAACCGTGGTGGTCCAGATTTAGCGGGGCAGTTCAGGGTTCAGGTTATTCCAGGTTGGACTAACGGGTCTTTAAAATGTCTGCATGGATTGTTCCTTATCACTTTGCTGACCTGGACACCGTGAGCCAACATGGACAGTTTAAAACCACAATAATCTGTCTGTCTTTGAGTGTGTCTGTCTTGGTGTTGGACACAGATGATCTGGAGGCAGACTGTGTCTCACTGCAGTGCTGCTGTTGTTATTTTTGGTTGGGCTGAGGCCGGCTCATTGGCTTTCCTCTCGCCCTCCTGTGGGATCACTAACGTGATGTGATCGGGCTCAGCAAGGCCGCTCGTCGCCCTGAATACATTTCTGAAACACGGCGCAGGCTGCATGGAATCAGTGATAGGATCAAACACCAGCCGGCAGCTGAAGACGAACACAGCACTTCAAGGAGCTGCAGCTTATCACAGGCGGCTTATCGCAACTTTATTTTACCTGCAGATTGACATTAGCGATGGCATCCCATCCTATCGGACGCAGATGTATGTTTAGTGCACAGGAGACACAGATCATTTCCCATAATCCTTTGATTCCTTTGGAAGGTCAGAGCTGAACAGGAAGAAGGATTTGGCCTTTTGACTGAGAGACAAGCTGAAGGTTTGAAGCTGAAGCGATAACAAGACCAAAGGTTTCTGATACAGGAGACGAGTACCGCCAAGCTCTGAGGGAGTACTCTGAAAGTACTTTGGTGGACCCAGGGTACAGCCCACAGAAAAACTTCTGCTGTTTGTTCTTTGTCTGTAAATACTCACATTGAGAATAAATGTACAACAGCCCGCCATGCACCGACAGCTCTAACTACAGTTCAAATAAAAAGTACCAGCTCTATTTCTTAATAATTTGCTTTTTAGCAACACCAGTTCCCAGAAGCCCACGACTGCCACCGGTTATTAATGAGATAATGCATCATTTTTAAAATACAAATCTTAAATTCACCTTCTTCCTAACTAAACCGTTCCTCTGGACATCGCTGTGTTCCCTCCTGCATCTCTAATATTTGTCCTTTTCTGTGTTCAGGTGGTTCAGGCCCGTCGTGACGGACGGAGGTCTTAACTGAAGGTGGAGCTGGTGATGGAGGAGCAAAGAGCAGCAGAGGGTCACTCCATGAACAGGACGAGTCCAGTCATCGAACTTTACTCGAGCAGAAAAAGTGCAGAAAACTCTTCTGAGGTTTTTCAGGCTGTCTGGAAAAGTCTTGAAAGTTTTCCACTGAAATGTTCCTGGACAAACTACAGGAGACGTTTCCACACATGAAGTTAAAGCAACATCTTGTTTATTGCCTCCAGATTCAGAGAGTAATCCCACCGTGTAACTATGTTCAGCTGTACTCGAGTATTTGTTCTGGTTACATTACATCTGATCAATCATCACCCAGGTCCCCAGCAGCAGCTGATATCACTGCCTAGTCCAGCAGCAGTCAGCCCAGCTCGGCGTCTGTCTTTCAGCCTTTTATTTCACCATCCACTAAAACAAAACATCAGATTACTGATAAAAGATTTGTGGCCTGGTCCATCTGTCAAATAAATTAATAATGATAATAATAATTAGGTTATTATTGTTAATTGTTGGTTGGAGGTTGCTGAGCCTGGTTGCATTGCCCACTCGTCCAGCTGTGGTTCTGGAGCATTGAGCGAACACGAGCTAACGGCAGCTGCAGAAGGCAGCAGAGTTTTTAAATGAATAAATCTGATTCCTCAGAGGTTTCATTCTCGTTTCTAATCGCAGCAGAAAGAGAAACAGAATGCTGATTTTTCCTCCATCACGTTGACTCGTGATTTATCCGTCGTCTTTACAAGATATATTTCTTTAACAGAATGAATCCTGGGAGAAAGAAACGGGCTCTCCGCCGCCAGGCGCCTCGCTGCTGTAAGACGGCGACAGATTTGTGATTAAACGGCCACTTTGTCATGCGAGAGGGACGTAATGCATCAACACAGGTGAGCGTGGAGGCCTGTTGAGGAGTTTATCATTATGACTGCTTCAGAAATTGAAATGGGTTATTTATTGTGTGTCAGTCACATCAGGAACACACACACACACAGAGCTGCGTCTGACTGTTAGTATTATTATTATTATTATTTTTCTTTTTTTGACAGATGGACAAGGCCACAAATCTTTAGCTGCAGCACATTAGTAATCCTGCACCGCCGCCGCCGCCGCCGCCGCCGCTCTGATGTTTATTATTTCCCAGCAGCAGGACGATAATTTATGAGGGGAAACCTGCAGCTTTCAAACAGGAAGCGGGTCAGAGCCGGTGTTAAAGTCATCAGAACCAAATTCAGCAAACTGAAGACGCTGTGTGAGAAATACTGATCCACCAGGAAGAGAGGAAGATTAAAGACAAGGAAGGAGGAAGAGAAGAAAGGAAAGAAGAATAAAGAATGAAGGAAATGAATAAAAGAAAAACGGAAAAAAGGAAGAAACGTTAATAATGAGACGTAGTAATTGAGATTTAAATTAATAAAGTTTGAATCAAATTTCCTTCCTTTGTACTGACATAAAAAAAATTTGAATCAAATTTCCTTCCTTTGTACTGACATAAAAAAAAAAATGGACGTAGTCTCTGTGACGTCCCAGCAGACTGTCTAAAACCTGAATGAGTCTCCGTGACGTCCCCGCAGACTGTCTGAAACCTGAACGTAGTCTCTGTGATGTCCTCAGACTGTCTAAAACCTGGACGTAGTCTCTGTGCTGTGTCCGGTTCTGTTGCCTGCTAACAACAGACTCAGGTTAGCTACTTTAGCTAAAGCTCCCTGTCCATCAGAGAAGATGTGTCTCAGTCGTGTTGACGTCCAGGTCCCCGTGTCTCTCAGCTGTTCAGGTTCATATGAGTGGGCCCGCCGTGATGCGGTGGCGGTGGCGGTGGGTTACGGCTCCTGAGTGGAGGGGAAGTTTGGACGGATGCAAATGAGCTCTGAGTTTAAATGGGGCTGTTTTCTTATTCATGAAGGATTGATGGAGTCGTGGTGTGGAAGAGATGAATGAAATATGCATGGCCCGTACTGTACCCGCCCGCCTCACAGACCCATGATTCATTTCAGCTGGGTTGTGTGTGGGCTCGTCGTGCTGCAGCGCCGGCTGACTCCAGACCGAGCAAAATGGATCTGATGGTTTCTGAGCGCACGGTGTGGATCTGCAGACTGAGAGTGACTCAGCTCAAACTGCAGGGACACAAACAGGAAGTCTTTAACCTCCGCAACTCTGGCTTTACCTTTAAACGGACCCTTAAAGGAGCAGTGCAACGTTTTTACACCAGACAGAATCTGAACTGATCAAACAGACCTGGAGATCTACGGAGAAATATTAAAAACTAATCTCAGCTTCAGATTTGGCAAAGAAATAAACAATGAAACCTGCAGAAGCCCTAAGCGGTCATTTATTTCTAAAACCTGGACGTAGTCTCCGTGACGTCCTCGCAGACTGTCAAAAACCTGGACGTAGTCTCCGTGACGTCCCCGCAGACTGTCTAAAACCTGGACGTAGTCTCCGTGACGTCCCCACAGACTGATGTCCTCTGGCTGTTCAGCTTCAAGTCAGATTTACAGTTCCCTGATGGACACGTGAATCCACAGTTGACACAAATGGCTGCACTCGGCTCGGCTCTGAGTTATTACCGTCCATCACAGATCTTAAATTAAAGAATAAAGAAAAATCAGTTGAACTGTTGGATCTTTTTAACTTCATTAAAGATTTGAGCATCATGACGGATCATAAATTTAGTCTTTAGACTTTTTAAACTCCTTTCCAGCTCTGCTCCTGGTTCCTCTCCGCTGCAGCTCTTCCATCTTCCCGTTGTCAAAGCCGTCGTTGCCCGAGGCGTCGACCTGTTTCTGCTGGAAGACGAGTCGAGCCGCGGGAGTTTCAGACCGTTACTTCACCTGCAGGAAGGTCGATCGGCAGAGTGTCCGGCTGCCAGGTGAACATCACTGACCGAGAACATGTTCATCTATTGATCACAACACGTGTCCTAACAGCAGCAGGATGCAGCTTCATGATGGCAGCTCCACAGAAGAGACGGGACGAATCTGTTCTTTTATTCAGCTAACTGTCTCACATTCACTGTCTGTGTGAGAAGGACTGTGTGTAATCATTCAGGCCCAGCAGTCAGCAGCTTCTATGGCCATGATGGCAGAGGAGCAGAGAGTGAAGAGGACGCTGACGGAGGAAGCTAAGAAGAGAAAAGGAGAGAGTGAGCGAGCAAGAAGCCGCCGGACAAGAGTAAATGTGGGACTGACTTTTAGTGGGACAGACTGTCTAAAACCTGGACGTAGTCTCCGTGACGTCCCCGCAGACTGTCTAAAACCTGGACGTAGTCTCCGTGACGTCCCTGCAGACTGTCTAAAACCTGGACGTAGTCTCTGTGACGTCCCCGCATACTGTCTAAAACCTGGACGTAGTCTCCGTGACGTCCCCGCAGACTGTCTAAAACCTGGACGTAGTCTCCGTGACGTCCCCGCAGACTGTCTAAAACCTGGACGTAGTCTCCGTGACGTCCCCGCAGACTGTCTAAAACCTGGACGTAGTCTCCGTGACGTCCCCGCAGACTGTCTACAACCTGGACGTAGTCTCTGTTAGTTTTAAACTTTGTTGAAACGTAAAGACTTGTCACAGTCGGCTGACTTCACTCGTGTTTAAAGTGTCTGAGATGGAGCGATGGAGGATGGAGTGATGAAGGATGGAGTGATGGAGGATGGAGTGATGGAGGATGGAGTGATGGAGGATGGAGTGATGGAGGATGGAGGATGGAGCGCAGAGCTTTCAGCTGTGATTAAATGAAGATCACAGAGGTAACAGCGGTGCCGGTGCTGTCTGACGTTGTTGTGGTATCGGCGACCCGCTGACCCGTCTGGTGCCACTCTAATTGGACTTCTTTAATTTCTCCGTCCCTCTGGTCCTCAGCAAACAGCAGAGGAGGGAAAGGTTGGGCGGGTGGAGCGCCTCCTGCGGCTCAGCGCAGGGACCTCCTGATTGGGCCCTCAGCTTTCCTCGCCGACCTTGCAGTGAGTTAGCCGTTTAGCTTCACCTGAAAAGGCGAGCGGGGATTTGCGGCCCGGCTCAGCTCGGCTGTCAGACACTCACACAGCTTGTTGTTTGTTTTCTCCACCTCGTCCTCCACGGGGGGATAAAACGAGCGCTCTCTAATTTGATCTGATTCAGCTGTAAATGAAACGTGTTGTTGTTCCTTTAGTTTCACTCATTTCTCTCTAGCTGGATCTCTGGAACCACGTTTGCTCGCTGCGGCTGATTGGCTGAAACGCAGAAGAAGAAACAGCAGGTGCGTGCTGATGAGGCTCACCTGTGTCTCAGTGCAGGTGAGTTTTATGTTTACTCTACAGCATTTTGTAACTTTATTTTGAAAGGTCCGATATAAATAATGTTATTTAATTATAGTATTATCTTATTGTTGAGAACTTTAATGTTGCTCATACTTTATCTGTAGTTTAACATCAGACGTGCTTCATATTTCAACTTAGAGAATAAACAAAGTTACATTTTTATTCTTTGAAGTGGAATTAAAGAATAAAGTTGAATAAAATGGTTCTGTCCGTGCTCCAAAACAATTCAATTAAATATTTTTCACTTCAGCTGCTCAGAGTTTCCTGATGGACAGGTGAGGACAGGTGAGGACAGGTGAGGACAGGTGTCTTTCTTTGCCGTTAGCTGGTTAGCTACTTAGCAACATGTAACGCCGTACGTCCATCAGTGTACATCACCAAATATGGTCACTTCTGGTTCCAAAAAAACAAGGTAGCATCGTCCATATCGTCAAAGTTGTCCTCGTCCTTGTCTGTAGAGTCACTGGACAGGTGAGGACAGGTAGAGGACAGGTAAGGAGAGGTAGAGGACAGGTGAGGACAGGTAGAGGACAGGTGAGGACAGGTGAGGACAGGACTTTGTCTCTGAAAACTTTCAGACATGGTTTGGATGATCCCTGAACTGATCCGACCTCAGAGTGAAAATAAGAAGTGAGAGATTTTCATGAAACGCCTCGAGCATCTGAACTCTGTGATTTTCACATCTGTCTGTCTGAGCTGAATAGTAACTGAAGGTCTGGGGTCCGACCCGTTCTGCTCCACACCAAAACAAAACCAGCCACGCAGCAGCTCTGTGGACTTTAAGTGGAGCTGTGAGCTAAATGCTCGCAGACTCAAACAGCAGTTATTACAGGTCTGTAAGACACCTCCACCTGTGAAGGCTTCAGCTCTCTGACAGTCCGATGCCACCTGTACAAAGTGTTTGTTAATTATGAATTTAATATTCTATTGAAAACCATAAATGATATGTTAAAAAAATAATAAACTAATGTTCTAATATTTTTTCAGGGCCCTCAGAATCGTCCTAACTTTTCGCCCCTGACCTTTTGTGTAACGTGTAAAATGACGTCCTTCATCTCGTGTTGTTACGGACACGTGATGTCATGTTTCTTAAAGGGACAGCACTGTCCAGGTCAGCAGACAGCAGCTTTACAGTTTACCTGTGAAGTTTGTCAGTGAGCCGACACGTGACGTTCTTCATCTCGTGTTGTTACGGACACGTGATGATGTGTTCAGGTGTCATGTTTCTTAAAGGGACAGCGCAGGGAGCTTTAGTTCACTTCAAACTGGCAATATGTTTGTTTTGGAACGTTCTGTCAACGTTACAGAAACACTAGCTCACTGTTAGTTACAGGCTGTGTCTGTGTTCAGTCGGTCGTCACGTGGCGTTCACAGCTCGCAGGTTTTTCTGCTGGAAGGTTGAACGGAGAATCCTGGTTGATCCTCGGTGTCGTGTCCTCCGCAGAGATCAGCCTGCTCTCTGTTACTGAGGCATGCTGGGGGATGATGGTGGGTGATGGTGGGTGATGCGAGGGGGGTGTAGTCTCGTGGCATGAATCGGCCCTGGCAGGCCTTAATGCAGCTGTCAGGCGTCCTGGTCCAGCGATGCGATTTCCCCCCGCTCCGTCACCGTCACCGCCAAGATTATACAGCTTTTAAATGAGCTGCAGCCACGGGGAACGGCACCCGGGGAACGCCTGTCGCCGCGGCAACATGAGCCATGATTTGCCGTGCCATTAATCTCGCCGGGGAGATCTCGGCCGATTTGTCCTCGCCAACAAATGAAGCTGTAAAACTTCTCCTGCGCCTGCATGTGTCTCTCCGGATGAATCCGGCTGACAGGAGCAGGACGACGCCACTGACACCTAGACCTGAACGCCGCACGCACTCATGCACGCCGCCAGGGCATCCGATCGGCCAATCAGGAGCAGAGATCCATGCAGGAGGTCCAGACCGTCTGGAGATGTAACCTTTAAGTTTGTGTAAGACGGATGGACGCGAAGTTAAACTGGAAACAGGACGGACTGTAAATCAAACACGCGGTTTAATTACAGCCTGTCGGCGGTGACGAGTTAGCCGATCGCGCTTCATGAAACACGCCGCCGCTCCGTCTCCTCGCTGGTGAATGGAGACATTTTAAAAAGCAAATAAACTATAGAAGAAATATCCAAAAGTCTGAGCTCGCACACACACACAACCAACTCTCTGTGATTTACAGAGTTTATGATGGACAGTGAAGTAAACTGCTGCCAACTGTAGCTGCTGTTAGCTCAGTCTGTTAGCTGCTGTTAGATCAGTTCGTCAGCTTGGCGGTGAGCTCAGAGCGACGGGTACCCGTCGCTCTGAGCTAAGTGTTTGTACCAACAGGACTACCAGGAAGAAGAAGAGGAGGTAACCAGGCTCAACACCCTCTACGGACATAATGGCAGAGGAGAAGAGAGTGAAGAGGACGCTGACGGAGGAAGCTAAGAAGAGAAAAGGAGAGAGTGAGCGAGCAAGAAGCCGCCGGACAAGAGTAAATGTGGGACTGACTTTTAGTGGTTGGTGAGAGCTTGGTGAAGTCTCGGTACAGCTACAGAAGCTTTTCCACACGGTTAAACGTGACCTGAAGTCAGCGATGGCTGCATGCAGACGCGTATAAAGCTGTTTATAAAGCAAACTCCAGGTCCTCTGAAGCTTTATTTCAGAAACCATCTAACACGGCTGCAAACATACTAGCTGATTTGTTGCTTTGCCCTCGTGAGGACAAAGCAGATCCCATTTACCCCGTCAGCCTTAGGACCCCTCCGCGACCAGGGAACTAGAGCCTGGAAAGGCAGATCATCGGCCATCAGTAAGGACACGTGTTTGACGCTGCTGCTAGTTTATAACATGTGACACTTCAACACAACAACAACATGAACTGTGCATGCATCCACACGCGTCTTACCGGCGTGGTATTGGGCCTGTGGTCGGTCTCATAGAGGACGGCCAGAAGCTGAGCTTTAGCATCTATGGCTGACGAAACCTTTCCGACTGTTCGCTTTAACGTTTTAACGTCGAGGACAGAAAAGAGGGAACAGGAAAGGACAGACAGGAGTCAGGAAAGGACAGACAGGAGGAAGGAGTTTACTTTGCATGAATTCACACGAGGTCTCGACTTGTACCTCTTTACTGTAACTGGGAGCTCCAGTCGGACAACTCTCAGAGCGGACGAATGACTTTTGAGCGATTCTTCTCTGGTTCTGAAGAACGCAGCTGCCGTTGAACTGGATGGACACCAGAACACTGAAGATCAGTTCATGATGGATCCATAAGAAGCTCCACAAAGATGCTCAAAGCTACAGCATCTAACTTTCCTCTGATAAACTAACGTCTGTTAAACCGTGTTCATGCTACGCTGATGTTCTCTTATCCTGTCTTATCCTGTCTTGTCTTATCCTGTCTTGTCTTATCCTGTCTTGTCTTATCCTGTCTAGTCTAGTCTTGTCTTATCCTGTCTTGTCTTGTCTAGTCTTATCCTGTCTTGTCTTGTCTAGTCTTGTCCTGTCTTGTCTTATCCTGTCTTGTCTAGTCTAGTCTTGTCTTGTCCTGTCTTGTTTTATTTCTTTTTAATGATAGAAGAAGAAGACGGAGAAGAAGAAGAAAGAGGAAGTGGGGGCGCTTATCGGCCCTAACTGGTCTCCAGGCTCCGCCTCTCCCGCTGACCTCCCCTCCACAGCAAGCATCATGGGAAGGCCCGCTGGGTCTGGCATTGTTGCCCCGGGGAGGCGGTGATGGGGGAGTTCTGTCCTACATGAGCTCCTCGACTGAACAGATCTGTCTAAATTTAAATCTCAATGTGGAAAATATTTAAAAAATCAGACACGAGGGAAAAAGTTTGAACTCAGAAATAGAAAAATACAGACGTGTTGTTGTTGTCTCTGTGTGGAAATAACACTTTACAGACTGTCTAAAACCTGGACGTAGTCTCCGAGACGTCCCCGCAGACTGTCTAAAACCTGGACGTAGTCTCCGTGACGTCCCCGCAGACTGTCTTAAACCTGGACGTAGTCTCCGTGACGTCCCCGCAGACTGTCTAAAACCGGACGTAGTCTCGTGACGTCCCCACAGACTGTCTAACCTGGACGTAGTCTCCGTGACGTCCCCGCAGACTGTCTAAAACTGGACGTAGTCTTAGTTCCTGAGTCCCCGCCGACTGTCTAAAACCTGGACGTAGTCTCTGGACGTCCCCACCGCAGACTGTCTCA
>NC_040011.1:8991881-9054545 GCF_000972845.2 Larimichthys crocea | reverse complement strand
AAAACCTGGACGTAGTCTCCGTGACGTCCCCGCAGACTGTCTAAAACCTGGATGTAGTCTCCGTGACGTCCCCGCAGACTGTCTAAAACCTGGACGTAGTCTCCGTGACGTCCCCGCAGACTGTCTAAAACCTGGACGTAGTCTCTGTGACGTCCCCGCAGACTGTCTGAAACCTGGACGTAGTCTCTGTGACGTCCCCGCAGACTGTCTGAAACCTTTGGATCAGATCTTCTACAGACTGCACTGAGCTGAAGGGAGAAAGTAGTTCCCGTCCTGACATGTTGAGCAGTGACGTGTCTCTCTGGAGGACGGAGCAGCTCCACTTTCTGTTGTAGCTTCAGCAGAATCCGACCGTGGGAAAAAACGGAGGTTTATTCTCAGCAGCTGATTGGCCCGTCTGCTGTCAAAGAGTGAAAATCTGCTGTTTCACTTTGGACTTACAGGTAAAAAGATCTCTGGGCATCAGGTGAAGACTCGGCTGTGTCTTTGCAGAAGTGAAGAGTTTCTTCAGATTCAGTAGAAAACCTTCAGCTGTGTTCTTGGAGAGAAATCTCTCATCCAGCCTCATTTGGAGCAGTGCTGCGTCCCTGAGGCCTCGTCCTCTGCTGCTGGAAACTCTCTGAACATTCCGACGTCTTCACCTCTCTGGATGTTTGTTTCTGCCCAGGTTAGCTCGTCGTCCTCGAGAAGTTCAGACTTTTTACCTCCTGACGTCTGCTGAAGGTTGAGACGCTCACGGAGGATCAACGTTCTTGTAGCTGATGTCATGAATAGACAGCTGCAGTATAAAACTATGAATAACGATACCCGACCTGGTCGATGTTGGTCGATAGCTGACCTGCACCGTTGGACGGAGGTTCTCTGGAGGTTTGAGCAGAACCGTAAACAACACAGACTATTAAAGTCACATTTCATGATGTGGCTGCTGAATCCAAATGGAAAAGGTCCTGCAGGGTCTCTGCAAACAACAGATGAACTCAAGTTTTCCACAGCGTCTCTCATCCACCACCTGCTGCTGTTTGATTATCAGCTGATGGAGATGATCATCCACCGCCTGAACAGTAACACAGCCAAAGCTCTGAACGTCGTGCAGGTAAGTACAGTTCCTTCTAAGAAGTCAGCTACACATGACTAAATGCATCAAATCAGCATTGTGTAACTCGTCGTCATCATCGTGTTGATGCTGCACTGACGGTGTCTCTGTCACTCGTACGTCCAGCTCGGCGTCTGTCTTTCAGCCTTTTATTTCACCAAGCTCTCACCAACCACTAAAAGTCAGTCCCACATTTACTCTTGTCCGGCGGCTTCTTGCTCGCTCACTCTCTCCTTTTCTCTTCTTAGCTTCCTCCGTCAGCGTCCTCTTCACTCTCTTCTCCTCTGCCATCATGTCCGTAGAAGCTGCTGAGCCTGGTTACATCGCCGCTCTGGTCCAAATCTCCTTTGCCGGGCTAACATGAGCTAACAGCAGCTACTGTTTACTTCACTGTCCATCAGGAAACTCTGTAAATCACAGATTTAGACAAAGGTTACACCGTGTTGCTTTAAATAAAATAAATTCTCCCGGTTGGTGACTTCCTGTCTGCGGCTCCTACAGAAGATGTAAATCTTTAAAACGTGTCACAAACATAAAGCTTAATCATTAAAAAAGACTTTGAGGCATCTTCTGAAACATGTTGTATTATTTACAGTATCACACACTACACGAGGCTTCCAGGGGCTCCTCTGGGTCCTGGGCCCCGAGGTAGCTGCCTACTGAGCCCGGTCAATAATCCATCAGACCAGACCTGCTCTCCGCCCTCGCTGGGTTTCCTCTTCTTCCTGTTTCTGTCCTTCCAGGCTTTCATGCATTTTGCACAGTGTTGTCGAATGTTGTGGAGCTGTGGATAGAAAGTGTGAGCTGAGCTCAGAATCAAAGTTTGGGAGTCCTTTAAGGGAAACATGTAAACATTACAGCAAAGAACAGGAGAACAGGATCCTATATGGACCCTGCACAGCTGGGACAGTCATACATTATGCTCTGTATGCTTTCCTGTCATATATACAGTATATCTGCTACAGTGTTGGATGTTGATGTCCGTCTGGGACAAAGTGTCAAATAATGAAGTAATAGGTAGCAGCTAAAGTAGCTAACTGCTAACAAGGAAAGCCACCTCTTCACCAGCTAACAGCAGCTACAGTTCAGGGCTGAAGTAGCTTTTGTTGTGGAGAAATCACTGAAGTCAAAGGTCAAAGGTGAGGAGTTCAGAAAGTGTTCAGGAGTCTCTGATGTCTGATGCTGTATTATTTATTGACGCTTGGCCAAGGAGAATTAGAGACACTCTCAAAGTTCATCAGAAGTGCCTGAGTCGGTCTCACATTCTGCCCAACTCATCCTGGTGGATCGACTTTAAACCCCAAGATAACACCACAAATACTACACGCCCAGAATGAGTCACAGAGAATGTCTTTACCCATGGAGGTGTTATTGTCAGCATGTTCTAGTCTGGAGACACAGATGTCTGTTTACGCAGATTGGACCGTCAACAACAAGCTATCTATTATGTCTATGAAGGCAGCAACAGGTCTCTGTGACCCTGGACACCACAGTGTGGAGATAGACTGGCACCTACTGTTCCCAACCAAAGCCAAACAACTAATACTGCTGAGGACCTCAAGGCCCACACGGGACCTCAAGGCCCACGCGGGACCTCAAGGCCCACGCGGGACCTCGTTAACCTCAGGAGAGGAAACTCCAGGACAGCATTATCAGAGCCACAAATGACATTTTGATGAGAGCATCATCTATTTGACTTTAAATGGGACCATGATTTACTAAATGAACTTCATGTCGTTTGGAAGAAGAAACTAAAAAGAGACTGAGACCATAAAGTGACGAGGAAACTGTTTCCTGGTTGTTGGAGACAGAGGATGAAGTGACGGGCATGGTCAGATAAATAAAGAGGTTTTTGAAGAGTGAATCATGTAAAGTGAGTCTGACGCCCACTTTAAACATCCAGACTGAAACTCGGATCTGATCTGGACTGTTCATGAAGGCTCAAATCAAATATGTGTGGGTGTTAATGTACAACAGAAATGATTCAGCAGTGATCCTCGGCTCAGACCTCCCTGCAGCGTCGCTTCAAGGCGCGCAGCCTCGTCTGTGAGATGGAGTTAATTAAGGTGAAAGTCGTGGAGGAAAGAGGATCAAGCCTCGGCTCTCGGCTGCTTATCCGAGAGGTGTGAACAGGTATTTACTCCAGCTGGGAGAGACGCCAGCCCAAGAGCTACCATGCTAACGCCGGATTAGCAGCGGGGCTCTGTCAGCCCGGTTTCACCGGGGGCCACGTCAGGAGCCGACGAGTCCACTCGCGTTAATGCGCAGAGAGACGACGGCGGCGTCGCTGGTGGTTCAGGTAAAAGTGTCCACGCTGTGTGATCAAACAGAACGCCTGTGGTTCGTTCAGCACATCCGACTCTGAAGGTTTTTAAAAGTCCTTCAACTGACAAATAAAATCAGTTTGAAAGTTTTTACTTTAAATTCAAACACGAGACAAGATGAGATTATCATTTATTAAAGTTATAAAGTGTGAGTGATTACAGTACACGCAGTAACTGTCAACATGTTGTACTAATACTGCAGTACTCTATACAAAGTACATTTATGGAAAATAATATTTTACAGTATTTTTCTTCGTTTATTTTAAAATTGTACACAACCCTGTGAATGATTAACAAATTATTGTTCCTCATTTTTCTTTGCAGAAATCATTATATTATTTATACATGTATTATTATTGTATTTATTCATATTATTTATTTATTGTATATATTTTTCTTTTTACAGTGCAGTCTCCAGTGAAAAGATGTGTAACAACAAAAACACAAAAATAATACACAATATTCATATAGAAATATAATATATTATAGCATATAATGTAAGTAAATAGTGCAACATGTTAACATAATAAAATATAAGATATTGTTGGATATAAGACATATTATAATGTAGTTACATAGTAACATAATGTAGACTGTAGCACAGAAATATAGCTTATAATAACTGTGGAGTGTTTCACATGTTTTCATGCACACTGATGAATAAATGATCATGTGACTTAAACGTTGGCCGTCACTTCCTGTGAAGAGCTGAAAACTTCCTTTAATGATCGACCACGCGCTGCTGAACTTCACATGAACTTTAAATAAAACGTCACCTCATCCGACACGAATCCTCTCAAAACTTTCTGGAAATGTTTCATTTCATTATTTCATTTTAAATGTTAAAATAACTTAAACGAAGCTGAATGCATTCAAAAGAAATTCAGGACTCGAACAAACTGAATGTGAAGCAACAGTTATAGTTACAGTTACAGTTATATAATAGTACTAATAAACTCAGTGTATTTATGCATTCAGTATGAATAAAGACATTAGTGTGTGGTCTATAAACTGACTATAACCTTTATGTGATTATCGTTTATATTTATTTATCTCCATCTGATCGATGCATATCAAAGTTTAACCCACAGGTTCATTAACATTTCTTCTCCACAGACATTTTTAGCATGAATACATTTTGTAATTCAAGTCAAAGAACGAATGATGAAACTTTGTAATGGTTGTTGAATTCAAACAGAGCTGCGACTCTGCTGAGGCAATAACCAGCTCAGATTTACATGACGGACAGACTTCAAATAATGACTGTCTTTGTCAATCAAGTGTCACCTTTAAAAAGAGCCTTCAGTCACATTTCACTGACAGGAAGAATTAAGTGGAGAGGAAGGATGAGAGCGGCTCAAAATGAAATTTTCCTGGGCGATATTATCATCCTCCTGTGAACAGCGTCGCTCCGCCGGCTCCAGAGGCTGATAACAGCGACTCCTGCTTTTTAAAGAGGCAAGACGACGAGCAGAATACAACCGACACGGCCGCTCTTAATTCATTTTATCTGTCGGAGCCGTGGTTTGAATTCGTGTGTCGGGCCTCTCTGTGTTTCTCTTTGCATGTTCTGCGCCTGTAAGTCGCCGCTGAGGGCTTTGTGGAGGATTTAGTTAAATTATACAAATAGCAGCTGATAAAGACGCTCTGCAGAGTATCTGCAGCTTTAAGAAGTTAAAGAGGGAAAAGGAGATGGACTGGAGACGGATGGGAGGGTGGAGGTGGAGGGTGGAGGGTGGAGGGGGTTTGGAGCAGAGTTGACTTTGAAGAGCAGCTGGGAGATTCGGTTAATCCACTTGGCAGATTTGGTGGCACAAAGAGAGAAGAGGACGAATCCAGGCCGACTTAGTGAGGACTCAAAGATTACCACCTTAACAACTCATTACCGAGCTCCGGGCTGTCTTAAAACCAGTGAACAGAGTCAGTTTGAATCAAAGTTAGAAAGTTTGTGAAAAGATTAGATTTCAAACTTTCATAGAAATACCTGAAAACTACTGAATACACATAAACAATGTTTATTATAGAATTAATGTTAGTTATGAAGTTCGTCCCCATCACGTCATCGCATCAGTTTTTAATTTCAGGCTGAAGACTTGACTTGAGGTTTATTTGTGTGACTTAGTTTGAACTCACAATATACTTAAAGTACCCAAAAGTAAAAGTACTCTTTGTGCAGAAAAGTATATATCATATTATTTGAATTATTGATGCAGTAACGTGTTCATCACTTTAATGTTACGGATGATGAAGAACGAGCTCATTTTAACGACGTTAAGTCTTAATTTAAAACGATATTATTAAATAACATTTATTTGTTTTTTATTTTCATATTTTTAACTTTTCATTAAAGTTACCAAATATATATAATAAATATAAAATTATATATAACATATTGAAGTACAATTTTAATCAAAATATTAATACACAATTAAAGAAGTAAAGTACTTTAAACTTGTAAGTACAGTGAGCTGTAGACTGTAGGTTTACATGTTCACATAGATTACTGGTGATTATTGGTGATTATTGGTGATTATTGGTGATTATTGATGATTATTGATGATTACTGGTGATTATTGATGATTATTGGTGATTATTGGTGATTATTGATGATTATTGATGATTATTGGTGATTATTGGTGATTATTGGTGATTATTGATTCTTGCTTCGTGTTTCTGATGAACACAAACATCGTTTGTTCTCAGAGGATGAAAATCGGTCTCCATCAGTTTTTGGCTCCAGCGCTCGGGCCCCATCTGCAGCTTTTTTTCCTGACTAAATGATTTAGCGTGATTCTCGCGGCAGCACATGTTGGAGTCGGAGGTTTTGGAAGCAGTCTGGCACCATGTTGGTTTTCCCCCGGCGAGCTTGGCGACTAATGTGGCAGAGAGAGAACAGGATGGACGGGGCGGAGGGGGTTTGAAGAGGCGGTGAGGGGGTGATGCTGGTTAGCAGCGTCGCCTCCTGCAGCCAAAAGCCTCGTCCACATCAGTGATGATGAAACCGTAACGTGCAGCATACGGACACGGAGACACATGAGGGAGCTGATTGGTCACTGATCCCTCATCAACTCTGTGTGTGTGTGTGTGTGTGTGTGCACATGTTGTGGGGACTGTATGATTGATTAGATTGATTACGTGGGGACGTTGTGGGGACTTTTTTGGACACCACTGGTCTCCATAAGGTAGATCAATACATTTTGTGTTGTAGACTTGGTTTAAGGTTAAGTCTTCAGGAAATGAATATAAGTCAATGTCATGTCCTCTAAAGGTAAAGCTTGCAGACAAAACTCTGTTTACAGTCACATGACAATCATTGACTTTTAGACTTGGTTTAAAGTCAGAATAAATGTTCTGAGTGTGTCTGATTAAAGAAAAGGGTGTTAACAACCACTCAGCCAAATTTGAATGATTAAAAATATCGACAGGTTTATGACATTAGGTGTGAAGATCAGGTAAAAATTAATTCTCAGCTCCAGGACTGTGGGGGCGTGTCCTCTGAATGTGCCTCAGCGTGTCATCGAGCCACCCTTTAAGGACCGCCCACTAAATCCTGAAAACTGTTTGAACCTGTAACTCCACATCTCAGTGATAAATCGTTCAAAGTCTTTTCACGTGTTTTCAGCAACTACTGTCCAACATATTCAATGTGTTTGGAAATAAATCTCAGAATTGACTTCACAGTGACTTTAAGGTGAGGTTAAGTCAATGTAAGGTCCTCTGAAGTGATGGAAACATGACTGTGTGTGTGGACTTGTATTACTTACGTTCTGGGGATATGAATTTGAGACCACAGTCACATTGTCGGGACTTATGTGACTTATGGGGACACAAGTAACAACATAAAGCAAATCATTCAGTTTTTGGCTGACCTGTGTAAAGTCTTCAGGAAATGAATGTAAGTCAATGAGACGTCCTCTGAACTGATGATCAGCGTCTCCACAATTCACTTCATTTGGTTCAGTAACAGAGACGCTGATCATTTTCCTGGGTGTTAACTTCCTGTTCACACATTGTGTTTAATTATTGTTGTGTCACGAACACAAAGCTCATTAAGCTGCATTCAGACGGGATTTATCTCTCTGCAGGAGCTCCACTGATTTTAATATTAACGTGTGCTCGTGCTGAGTTTGGACGCATGTTTTGGTTCTTAAATTTGAAGAAGTTTAAACAAACTTTTCTTTTTTTTATTTCAAAGTGGATCTCTGAGAATTAAAAAGCCCGTCAGTGACAAAGCTGATTGATTTTCCTGCTGCAGACTCCCGCCATGCCGTCGACGTCACTTAACGACTAAAAATATAGAATATCATCAGACGCCTCCTTTAATTATACAGCTGCACTGATGGAAACGAGACGAAGGCAGCATGAATAAAACACGGAGAACGTCTTTTATAATCAAGCAGACAATAGACGTTTTTCTTCATTCACTGGATCAGAAACAATAAAACAGAAATACAGAGTGAGACAGCAGCAGCGTTTCATATCACGGCGTCTGCCTGCTGTCTTTAAGATGATGATGCATTCAAATAAGAATAATTACGACATGTTTTAGTCTCAATGGTTGAATGTTGTTTAAATTCAATTTCTCTTTATTGTGAAGTTTGTTTTTTGTTCACATGTGCATGAGGCTGCGCCTCACTTCCTGCTCTGTGTGCAAACAAACACGTCTGTCATCTCAGTTTGTAGTTTTTAACCCGAGGCGTAACTCCATGTCTGTACACAGAGAGAGAAAAAACTTCACGTGTTATGTTCGTCAGATTTACAAAAATAATTAAGAATTTGTCACTGAGGCGTTTCAGAGTTTAAAAAGCTTCTTTTTTCTCTGGTCGACCACATTAGTTACTGTCAACTGTAGTTTGAATATTTCACGTTCACCATCAATAAAATGTTTCCTCTTTCATAAATGTAGTTCGAACAGTGTGTGTGTAACCTCAGTGTTTAATTTGCACTACTCATTTTAAATGTATTTTATATTAAATATGTTATTCTATTTTTGCTTTCATATCGTTTTCTATTTAAAAAGATCTTTGTCAAATTACTGTGCACACATTTAACTTCTTTGCACAATCGACTGTAATAATTGAAATGCAGATTCAGCTCATTGGTTCATTTTAACGCTTACTGTGTTTACCGTGTGCAAACAATGATGTTGAATTAAATGAGATTTACAAGAAGGCACATGTGATCACTACATATTTACAAAAATCAGAAATCATGGTTTGTGTTCTCTCACATTAAAAGTTTCGTGATCACGATGCGTTCATACTTTTATTCAGAGCGGATCATCAGCTGTAAATGAACTCTGACATTCTACATATTATGATAATTAGGATCATCTTATTAATGTGATTATTCCGACTGGACTCTGCTGGTCTGCGTCGTCTTTCTCTCTTCTGCTGCTGCGGCCGTCTTCAGCCTCCTGCAGATATAAATTACATCCATTGAATTATAAAAATATCCATGTTTCTCAGCAGACAGACTTTCTTTTCCTCCAACACAATTAATATGACGACTTTGAAATAGTAACCAGAGTCTGACTTTCTTCCTTTTTAATTTTTTTTTTTTTGAGTCCATGTCTGATGTCACCGGTCCATTTTCCAGTTTCGCCGTTGCTTCCGTCCGTTTGCAGCAGAAGAATTAGCTGCGGGAGTCTGAAATATGAGTCCTGTAATCACTGCGAGGGAGGAATGAGGCCGCAGAGTTCACAGCTTCTTAATTAGTTTGCAGTATATGTGTAATTATTTCTGCATTTTTAAATTCACTTAAGGCGCCGCTCCCCTCTTCCTCTCTCTTCATTTTTAAGGATGTGGTTCAAGGATGTCCTGCAGTTACGAATCAATCCCACATTAGGCCTCAGAAAGCTCCAAGTAATTACACTCTTATTTTTTTTTCTTCCACTGAGGAATGAACGGACGTATGGATTTAAAACCAGACGCCGTTTTTAGATTTTCACTTTCTGTCTCCATCCGTTAAGAGTTTCTGGACGAGCTGCAGAGTTCAGCTCGGCATGCAGTGAAACATATATACATATAAATATATAGATATATACGTAATGACAGTGAAGTGAACATGTTCAACATGTTCTCAGGTCAATGAGCTCTGATAAACAGAAGACGGTGAAGTGAGTGAGTTTAAAGACTCATGTTGGTGACTGTTTATCATCAGTAAAATGTTTCTGCTTTCATAGACTTCGTGTAGATGTGTTGAAACTCGTCTCTGCTAAATGTTGACACACGTTTAATGTTGAATTTACAGGAAGGATAAATGTTTAAAAGTTGATTTAGCATCATTTGAAACTCATTTCTCCTCCTCCTGTATCTTCACACTCGTCTTCCTCACGCTTCTCCTCTGCTCGTGATGAAACTTCCTCCTCTCTTCTCTTTCTGTTTTTCTGTTCATTAATAACTGGCTCAGAGCGAGCAGCAGCTCCTGCAGCTCCGTACAACAACAGAAAAACACAAACAGCAAAACAGAAACTCTTATTATGAAGTCATATGAAGCTGCAGGCGCTGTGTGTGTGTGTGTGTGTGTGTGTGTGTGTGTGTGTGTGCTGTAAATGTAAATATAACAGGATGTATTGTGGAGTTCGTATCAGGTCGATATCTCTGGTCAAACTTTCTTTTCAGTTTTGAAATGAAACATTTTGGCGTCCTGCAGCTCAGACTGAATGTTAAACACGTTTATGATCTGTGATTTAAAATAAAAATCGTTTTGTTTAGTATCAGTAACTTCATCCTGTGATTAAGATTCTTAATTGGACACAAACACAAGACGACTGAGCATAATTAGAGCAAACGGACCTGAGACAGACAAACGCTGTGTGTGTCGTACACTGTGTACTACACTGTGTACTACACACACTGTGTACTTCACACACTGTAGAGAGAATTACAAAATAAAACAGGAAACATGAGACATCTTTTTCTTCTAACTGGTCACATGAAATGACACTGAAACAAAACGCAGACGGACTTTTCATCTTAAATTCCCAACGTAGATAAAAAAGAACACAAACTGCAGAAATCATCTTTGTCTGTCACCAAACACACTTTTTACAAGATAATCGTCATCATTTAAAGTAATCAAGTGATCCTGGATAATAAAACTATAATCTAAGTACACATTTTGTCAAATGTAATCTGTCTGATTAAGGTCTGACTGTAGATTATCCTGATGAGATGTAAATATTCTAACGAACCCTGTTTCTTTGTTCACAGTCGGTTCATACTGAAGTCGAACAAATATTTCATTTCCTCAAACAAACAGGATTTGTTGGGGACTATTTTCAGCAGTGGATGAATCCACATTATTTCTAATGGAGCTCTCTCAGGCTGTGACACACTGACAGATCTGTGAGTTTATTTTCATCTCAGAGTTTTGGTTGGACCCGTGTGCGAGGTGAGGTTCATCTCTCACTTTAACCTTGGACTTCTTTGTTTCCTCCTCGTGTCGACACGCTGACTGTAATGACGCTGCCAGTCATGTTTCCATCTCAGAAATGAAAAAACATGGACGGACACAATCGGTGGAGGCAGGGCGGAGGTTTTTCTGCTGCGCTCACAGAAATCCGTCTTTCTTCATGTCGCAGTAATCTCGTGTTTTAAAGACGTCCGTCATCCGTCGGAGGACGTTCCTGCTCAGACTGTGTTTCCCGCTCAGGAAGGATTTGGGCGTCACACACAAATCAATTTATTTCCTTTACACTCTTTATTATTTCTTATTTTTCTAAAGTCAAACTGACAAACTGTCACATCCGTCTGAAACTTTGAAGGACTGCAGAGTCATCGACATTTCTAAAGTGTAAGTTTTTCAAAATAAAACACTAAAGTTTTTATCTGCATACATCCAACCACTAAAAGTCAGTCCCACATTTACTCTTGTCCGGCTCCTTTTCTCTTCTCTTCACTCTCTGCTCCTCTGCCATCATGTCCATAGAAGCTGCTGAGCCTGGTTACCTCCTCTTCTTCTTCCTGGTAGTCCATAACGCCTGTTGGTACAAACACTCAGTTCGTCAGCTTGGCGGTGAGCTCAGAGCGACGGGTACCCGTCGCTCTGAGCTCACCGACGAACTGAGCTAACAGCAGCTACAGCTGTCAGCAGTTTACTTCACTGTCCATCATAAACTCTGTAAATCACAGACACCAACGCCGCTCCCTCGTGCTTAATGTTTGTCAGTGTTTTCACACTGAGCCCATTAGTCCAGCTCCTGTTCTGGCACGACACCGCCTCTGCTCCCTGTCAGCATTCCCCCACGACCTGATCTGATGAGTTTCTTCAGGCAGCAGAGGAAGTTTGGGTTCATGTTTAAAAGTCAAGCTGGAGGTGAAACATTGAGCATGAATTCAGAAGGACTTATCGCCACGTTCCCCATAGGGCTGTGCAATGAATCGAATTTTGATCACGATTTCGATTTTGATTTTGTTGTCAAACGATCTCAAAAATCATATAATCGAGTTTAAACGATTTATTTTCTGAGAGACGCGCATGCAAGCGAATGAGACGAATCCGACGAGAAGCAGCAGCACATAATGTGCAAGATTTGCTACAAGGCAACAGATGCTCCTCTTGGTAACGTCACAAATTTATTCAGGAATCTCAAACAAAAGCACAAAGTCACTCACGACGAATTAATAAAGAAACAAAAAGACAAAGCCAGTGCCACAACCAGCAAGACGTCAACGCAAACTCAGTCATCGATCACAGACACATTGTTTAATGCGACTCCTTATCCGACAAGTTCAGAGACATCAGGCTACGTTTACACAGAGCCGCGTATGTTGAGAAACAAATATTTCCAAAATAACATCGTGCACATAGCATCGTTTTCAAAAAAGTTTTCGTTTACATCAACCTGCATAAATACGCCATCGAGCACCGTCATAACCATGCCAAGCCTCTGGGCGGCTGCTTCATGATCATCGTCATAGCAAAAGGTAAACACTGGGCGCACTTTTAAAACTCGATTCGTTTTCAGAGGCGAATTCACCGTTTGCATGTAAAAGATACAAACGAAGGGAAATGTCTCCGTTTTTTAAAATACCCGTGTACGTGTAAACGGGGCCTACCAGCTGCCACTGGATATTTCTTAGCTAAAGATATGCAACATTAATACAGTCGAGGGTTTGAAGAAGATGCTGATTGCTTATTGATGCTTATTATTATATTTATTTTGTTCTATAAATACAGAGAATTTGCAGAGCAGCTGGATCCATAGTTTATTTTGGATACATTTATGTTTTTCTATGCCTTATTTAATGTTCCATAAAGTATATTTATTTTATTGGTTTAATGCTTTATACATTGCGAAACAGCTGTAAAGAACATATTTGTAGCCTAAATTTATTTTTAATTTGAATATTTTGCATAAAGAATCAATAACAGAGTGTTTTTTGAGAGACAGAAATGCTGAATAAATGCATTGTGAAAATCGAAATTAATCGTTTGAATAATCGTGATTTCAATATTAACCAAAATAATCGTGATATTGATTTTTCCATAATCGAGCAGCCCTAGTTCCCCAAAACTGTCTTGAGGTGACAGAGGACAACAACAAAGTCCTGTGGTACAAACACTAACACTCCCCCAGCGCCCTGAGCTCAGTGTGGCAACAAACTGAGATAACATTAACCTGAAAACATTTTCTTATAAAATATGATCCAGTTTCACCAGAATCAGTGAAATATTTGGTGTGTGTGACTTATTCTAATGCTGGTAAACACACATGGACCCAGATGGAGCGCTATCACCTGTTTTGAACACACATCCCGGCCTTATGTTCACAAGCGTCCCCTCTTGGATTGGTCCCTGTGTGTTTGTACCTGAAATGTAAATGCGTCCCCAGCTGTCTGTGTGCATATTGAAGCTGCAGACTGACAGAAGGTGAGTCTGATATTCTGCAACAGATGAGAAAGTCGCCGCCTCGCCGCGAGATGTGTGTTTTATCCAATCCTGCCATCACCTCCAACAACAAATAATACCTGAGCCTCGGCCACATCAGCAGCAGCAGCCACCAAATCTCATTAAGTCAGAGATGGCAGAGGCAGCAATTGTTTTTTATGTCGTCGTCCCTCCTCACACACACACACACACACACACACACACACATTTTTCCCTTTGCTGCAATGTCGGAGCATAAAAATAAAAGCCGGCCGAACCTCCTCCTCCTCCTCCTCCTCCTCCTCCTCTTCCTCCTCGTGTGCCGCCTCTGGCTCTGCGGCGGGACGTTCTCATCAAATCATTACTTTTATTAACGGTCAGATGGTTTTTTAATAGAATCGCTTTATTATGTCGTTTCTCATTTTCGCCCTCACGGTGAAATCTCATCCCTGCCCTTCGTTTTGTTGATGTTGTTCTTTTCTCTTTTCATATTTTTCTGGCGTTTATGGCTGCAGGGTGTCGACGCTGCCAAGAGAAATTTTTACATTTTGGAGGACGCCGGAGGAGGAGGAGGAGGAGGAGGAGGAGGAGTGAACAGGTTATTGGTTTCTGTTTGTTTCTGATAATTTGTTTTTAGGGAACATCCAGTCCTCTTTCTCTCTCTCTCTGTGAAGTTTATGTGATCCATCCTGATGTTTCCCCCTCCAGGATTTTATCTCTAAATCCAGGAAACATGTAACATGTCAGAATATTTTCAGGCTATTATCTCCAGGATGCAGAAAACAAACATCCTGAAGCAGCAGCTGCAGGTGAGCTCGGTTTATCTGACGAGCCGGAGGACACAGTGAGTACTTAAAGCCGTTACACCTGCACCGGATGTGTCACCGGTAGGCCGCGCCGTGCCGTAATGTGAAGTAACGTTTAATCTGAGAGGAACACGGCTGAGTCGGGAACATGTCAGCGTCAGCACATTCACCACAAATTGTTTTTCTCGGAGAGCGCAGCAAACATCCCCCACAGGTGTTTGCACTTCTTTTACCTGATTAGAGCTCCACGCAGGGCGGAGAGGGTGCAGCTCCTCCACCCACACCTTCATCTTTAGAAATGATGAGTGTGCTGATGTTCCTGTCTGACATGAAACAGTTTGAATCAACAAATAAATCATGATATTGTTAAGACTTCATTCATCCCCAGAGGGTGAATTCATGAGAGACCCACCTGTAAATAAAGTCATTTAATTACATTGTCTTAATTGAATTACTGTGAAGGACGTCACAGAGACTACATCCAGGTTTTAGACAGTCTGCGGGGACGTCACAGACAATTAAAAATATATGAAAGTCATTTGAGCTAACAAACAATGGACGCTCTCATCAGGAGGAGCGACGGCTCTAATTGGAGCGCAGGCTGATGATGTCTGTCCGGAGACGGATGACTGTTAGCTGAACTGGCAGGTGGTAAAACAGCAATTATAAAACTAAACTTTGTTGCTTCTCAGAAAGCGTGTCTTATTTGTAACGAGTGAAGTGATAAAAGAGGAAAATAATTGGATTTTTTCCCCCTTCTGCCGTTCTCGCCCTCCAAGTCTTAAATGTTTGGGGAAAAGGATCTTTGAACAAAGTTTATTTCATTCTAACCTTTGATTAACGGTTTCCCCACTCGAGGCCGCGCTGCAAAAGAAGCAAATTATTCTCAAGATCAAGCTTTTAGCCGTCTCATTATCTATTTGCCATCTCTCCTCCAGACTCGAAATGATGTGTCGCTCCTCAAAGTGGATGTGCTCGCGTCTCTTTAATGCTCGTTCACAGGCTGTTGTGTTTCTTCTGTCTTCCTGTCTGAACAACAACAAGGCGGCTGGTGGCCAATTAGAGGAAGTGACCGACCCTGCTGACGCGTGTGGACTCAGGCTGACCCGCCATCAGAGAGTTCTGTTAGGTCCAGTTTTTAAAGTCAGAACACAGTGCTCTGTCGTCTGGCTCTGCCTTACTGTCATTACAGAGCCGAGGTCAAAGGTCGGGTTCTGACTTAAGTTTGTGATTTTGTGTTTTTAATCATCTTTATTTCTCTTGAATCAAGTTTAGAATTTAAAACTTCAATTAATATTAAATTACATCTTGTAACTGCTGCGAGCAAGCATCAGCGTCTAACAATGAACACGGCGACAGAACCTCTGAACCAGCAGTGTCCAGTCTAACAGCGAACACAGCGACAGAACCTCTGAACCGGTAATAAGTTAATAGTTTCATGTGGTCGTGCTCCAAACCTTTCACAGATATTTTCCTGTCACAGTTTATATAAAGTTGAAACATGTTCATACTCTGTGTTTAGTTCAAAGTGTGGCAGCGTTTAGGCGGTCGCAGCGTTCCGTGTGTTCCAGATCAATAACGCTCAGCCGGCTGATCCTGACGAGATAAACTCGCCATCTGTGAACTCGGAGCGGCTCTGCAGATAAAGAGACTGTGACCTTTAGTGGAGGAAACACTCTGTCAGTGTTTGTCTTCATATCTGTGAGACACGGATGTTGTTTTCTCTGCTTAGAAAGAGAAAAATAATTACCGCCGTCGTGGCTCAGGGTCACACGCCGGCTAAACGCCGTGGCTTTGTCGAGCGTTTTAAAGCTAATGTTTACCGAGGCGGAAGGTCGCGGCACCCTGCTGGTTTCTGCGAGCGGGAAACTGACAGTCAGCTGTGATGAATGAAAACTAGCGGGGAAACTTTCAGCCTGTTGGAAGACTCTTATTGACACATTCATCATATTGATTAGTTGTTTGTAGATGGATAAAATAAAGCTTCATCCTAAATTATTCACAATATTAAAATCCATAATTCTTGAGTCTAGCATTGTGATTAATTAATGAGCGGCTGGGTGTGAGCTGAATACTCATCGTCTCAGACCTTGCTGCAGGTAGCAGCGGTGTTAATAATTCAGAGATGAAACTGGCAGAGTGAGAACGCTCAAATAAGAATAATAAAACTCTTCATTTCTATATCCCAGAGTTTCTTCATGCAGCTGCAGGTGAGGCGGCCGAGGCCTCACACATCATATCGCTGCAGATGAAATATTAAAGAGCAAGCTGGGATGAACACCCGGCTTTGTGTCAGCGCAGAGCGAAGCTGCCGGAGGAAACAAAGATGGACGAATGTTTGGAGAGCTGAAGCTCAGAGAGACGAGCACAGTGAAGAGTCCTGATTCATCACCGAGTGATCACATGATGTCTGCTGAACGTCGCAGCGGGAAAACTACAACTACAGAGAAAACTACAACTACAGAGAAAAAACTACAACTACAGAGAAAACTACAACTACAGAAAAAAACTACAACTACAGAGAAAAACTACAACTACAGAGAAAAAACTACAACTACAGAGAAAAAACACCCTACAGAGAAAATAAAACCACAGAGAAAACTACAACTACAGCGAAAAACTTACAACTACAGAAGAAAAAAACTACAAACTACAGAATAACTGGTTCAGAGGTTCGTTAAGCTGTGTTCACTGGTTAGACTGGACACTGCCCGGTTCAGAGTTCTGTTCATGTGTTACTGTAGACTGGACAATGCCTGTTCGAGGTTCTGTCGCGTTGTGCAGCTGTTAGACTGGACCTTGCCGGTTCAAGTTCTGTCGCTGTTCGTGTTAGACTGACACTGCCGAGTTCAGAGGTTCTGTCGCTGGGGTTCGTGTTAGGGACTGGACACTTGCGGTTCAGAGGTTCTGTCGCTGTGTTCGCTGTTAGACTGACACTGCGGTTTCGAGGTTCTGTCGCCGGTTCGAATGTTAGGCTGGACACTGCCAGGTTGATAGGTTCTGTCGCTTGTTCGACTTTAGGACTGGGACCACTGGCCGGTTCAGAGGTTCTGTCGCCGTGTTCGATGTTAGACTGGACACTGCCGGTTCAGAGGTTCTGTCGCTGTGTTCACTGTTAGACTGGACACTGCCGGTTCAGAGGTTCTGTCGCCGTGTTCACTGTTAGACTGGACACTGCTGGTTCGGAGGTTCTGTTCGGTTACAGAGTTTCCTGGTGGACTGGTGGTAAGTAAGTAATCAGAACTCTACTTCCTGTTTCATTTCCTTAAACGTCATTAATGGGTCGGTCCTTCCTCCTCCTGACGGTCGGATTTGAACAGGGTGCGTTTGATTTCTCTGTGCACGCCAACAAGCTGCAGCCACATGACATCAAAGTGCGAAGGACAGCTGTCCTTCCTGTTACACTGCCGCTTTGAACTGTGGGTAATTGCTCTGGGAACAATGTGAGGCTGAGCGGCGCCGGGCGAAGGCTGCAGCCCACACACAATGACGCACGTGAGCGCTCGACACGAGTCGTGACCCGGCTCGATTTCTGTCACAGCGATGACAAAACACACACACACGGCTCTGTAATGAAAATTCTCATTATCCCGACATTATCCCTCCGCTGTGTCTGCTCAACCTTCTGAAGGCACCCTGAACACAGTCTGAACCCCGATGGCCCGCCGACTTCCCCGGGTCCCGCCACTTCATACGTCCCCGGCATGATTAAAACGCCTCGTGGCATGGCGGGCAGCTACAACGAGGGTGACGCGCCTCAGAGCGAGATTAAAAGGCCGTTTGACTCGGAGGAGCCCGGCTGCCACCTCAGGTGTGTTTTTAAGGTGAGAGGCTGTCTACGAGGTTTGCAGCTCGCTGTTTATCCTCCTCCAGCTCCGAGGAAAGCCTGTCGAAGTGTCGCCTCGCTCGCAGCAGCAGAGCGGGACAGCTCTGAACTGTTCTCAGAAAAACATCATCTCTAACAGCTGCAGGAAACCCAGTGTGTGTGTTTCACCTGAACACGGCTGATTTTTCACCCAGACTTCTTCTTCAGTCTTTAAATGTGCAGACGTGTCTGTGGGCTGAGCTGACTGTAACTTTGAGTTTTTGCTGTGGTGACACTGTAAAAATGACTAAATTAACTTTACTTTAGAAAGTGGCAGCGTGCAGGTGAAGTTAACGAGTCTTTAAAGTGTGATCTGAGGTGCTACGCCTGGCTAACAGACGGAGCTAACAGGAGCTACAAACAGGAAGCACTCCTGACATGGACAGGTGTGTTGTACAGGTAGCCGTGACCTTTGACCCCTCCTTTAGGTTCCAGAGGTTCCTCTGCAGAGCTTCAGATGTTTGTGTTTGTCTGTCTGTTGGTGTGTTTGCAGCTGAACATTAACTCCGCCCGTCTCACACTTTCCAAGCGCATCTCTGCGGAAACACACCCGCCCGCCTCCCGCCAGACTCGATCCATTTCTGCTGCTGGCGCACAGAAAAAGTGAAAAATGAAGCAAACATTTTGGCTCCAAACGTCCCGTATGAAACATCTATTTGCTGGATGGCTCGTGAATTGAAAGCTTTAGAGTTCGGTTGTCTAGCAACTGTGGGCTCGGTTGCCAAGCTCGGCGTTACAGCCAATTATGGTGGGCAGGAGAAATCGGTGTCGTCCTTTTTATTTTTCTGTCTGTCTTTTCTCCAGAAGCAAATCAGCCTTCAGTGGAAGATCTAACAACACTGTGGATATCTCAGCTTTTCACCAACATGAATGGAAAGTGATCAAAACAGCAGCACAGTTCAAATCATCACATCTTTACATGGACTCCTGTGAGGCTGCGTCGTGTCTTATCATAGCATGAATCAGACCTTTAGATTCATGTTATGTCAGACGCCGCTCCGTCACGTTGGCGTCACGTGTCTCCTATTATCATATTCTCATTTTCTCCAAACACCATCCAGAAGTTTTGCTGTGAAAAAGAGGCAGAAATAGGAAAAGTGCAAACAATCCCAGAGTTAATGCAGTTTTTCACAATTAGATTTGAGCAGACGTGTCTTGCAGCCCCACCTAGCTGCTGGGGGGACACTGATGAAAACTAATGCTGTGATTCTGCTCACATATTGCCACCTGACTATTAGATTCTGCCCTTTCTCTTGTATGGGGGCCAATGTGCTTGTTGGTTAACCCAATTAGCTTTTGTGTGTTATTGCTTTACGTTCTCACCCAGAGGACAGTTTCAATAATCAGCTGAGGAGGAGGAGGAGGGCGGGGGTGAGGAGGGAGGTGGAGGGTTTGGGTGGAGGAGATGGGCCCACAGGGCCGTGAATCAGCTCTGTAGCGCAGAATGAGGCTCTGATTAAAGAAACACTGCGCATCTTTCCTCTGATAAACTAACTCCTGCTGACCCACACTGACCTGTGATCAGGTGACCCACACTGACCTGTGATCAGGTGACCCACACTGACCTGTGATCAGGTGAACGGTGTCTCTGTCATTCGTACGTCTGTTCTCACACTATGTAACTTTGGGCTCCGGGTCGGGAGAAGTACGTAACGCTTTACGGCACTAAGTCACACAGCAGCAACTATTTCACTGGTTCTGGTGAAACTGGATCATATTTTATGGAGGAAATGTTTTCTGGTTTTCCCTCTGATGTCCTCCGGCTGCTCCGCCTCAACTCTCTGTGATTTACAGAGTTTATGATGGAAACATTGATCAGCAGTGAAGCGCTAACTGTGGTTAGCTCGGTCAGCCGTGTAGCTAACTGAACTGACTCAGCCCGGGATGCCAGGAGCCAAACCCGGCTGCTGTGTTCACTGTTAGACTGGACACTGCTGGTTCAGAGGTTCTGTCGCTGTGTTCACTGTTAGACTGGACACTGCCGGTTCAGAGGTTCTGTCGCTGTGTTCACTGTTAGACTGGACACTGCTGGTTCAGAGGTTCTGTCGCCGTGTTCACTGTTAGACTGGACACTGCTGGTTTAGAGGTTCTGTCGCTGTGTTCACTGTTAGTCTGGACACTGCTGGTTCAGAGGTTTGGTCGCTGTGATCACTGTTAGACTAGACACTGCTGGTTCAGAGGTTCTGTCGCTGTGTTCACTGTTAGACTGGACACTGCCGGTTCAGAGGTTCTGTTGCTGTGTTCACTGGGAAACATGCTGCAAAACCAAAACTATGAGTTAAAAGAGCCAAAAGATCAACAGCTAAGTCAGGATACAGGTTCACATCACACATTTGAACCACAATTGATCAGAAAATATTGATTATTGCAGCTTTATTTGATGAAACCTGTCAGCCCTACTACAAAGTCAAATCAGTACTGATTATGTTTAACCCTGTTAATGATAAATCTGGTCTGAGCCGTCCAGTAATTACAGCTTTAGTAGAATAAATCCTAACACACAAAATATTCATTAGATTAGAGACAAGGTCAGAGTTTTTATTTTTAATTATGAGCACAAACATACGAATGAGTATCAGAATTAACAGAATAATTCACTGCAGCCGAGGCAACAAACAACAACTCCTATTATCCCTCCTGGGTTTTTTTCAACCTCCGATATTACAGTGGCCTTTTGTCAATAACACACACACACACACACACACACACACACAGGTCCACTGTTCAAAGTCATGGTTTGGGCCCAGAGGCAGGTCACCGGAAACTGCTCTGTTCAATAAGTTATTAATACTTGATGCTGGTGGCCGCTGTGCATTATTTAACAATAATGATAACGTCTGTTCCATTATAGATTAAAGGAGCTCGCCGCCTCCCTTCCTCCCTCCTCCTCCTCTTTTTTTTTTAATCAGGTCTTTCAAAAGACAAAAAATAGCCGCCCGGCTGCAGCGAGGCCACCTGACTGTGAGACACAGAGGGACGAGGACACGACCGACACCCAAAGGCTCACCTCGAACTCAGAGGGAAGGTTGAAGCGAGCTGGCTGCAGCAGCAGAGACTGTATATAAATACATATGAGTGAAGTGCTGCAGTCAGGAATGACCGAAATCCCAAACAGACACGTCCATGTGAGCTAGAGAGGAAGTCAAGGATTCATGGGGGACAGCAAGACGTCAGGGACAATCTCCATCTGTCCTCTGTACTCAAGCAGCTGGACCGACGATGATGAAAAGTCATGTTTGAGGTGACGGAGACTGCGTCCAGGTTTTAGACAATCTACAGGGACGTCACAGAGACTACGTCCAGGTTTTAGACAATCTACAGGGACGTCACGGAGACTACGTCCAGGTTTTAGACAGTCTGTGGGGACGTCACGGAGACTCAGTCTAGGTTTTAGACAGTCTGCGGGGACATCACGGAGACTACGTCCAGGTTTTAGACAGTCTGCGGGGACGTCACAGAGACTACGTCCAGGTTTTAGACAGTCTGCGGGGACATCACGGAGGCTACATCCAGATTTTGGACAGTCTGTGACGTCACGGAGACTACGTCCAGGTTTTAGACAGTCTGCGGGGACGTCACAGAGACTACGTCCAGGTTTGAGACAGTCAGGTCTACATACAGACTGTTTAAACAGTCTACATACCTACACATCATTACATATCATTTCGTGGTTATTTATTGATATGGTATGGTTCATGATGATTTGACATCCCCGCAGACAAACACACAGACCTGTGAAGTTGGATGTGGAGGTGTTGAGCTGTGATGGAGCAGCTCGGCTCACAGAGATGATGAGCAGGAAATATGAAATGATTGTGATATCTTCTTCAAAGAGAAAATGGCTGTCGTCTTCTCAGCGGTGAAGTGTCACAGATAGCAGAGAGAGCCGGCCGGCTGGTAATACTCTCCGGCCAGAGAGGCTCATTACAGAGGAGGTGGAGGAGGTGGAGGAGGTGGAGGAGAAGAAAAACATGTCAGCTCTGTCCCTTTGTAAAGGTAAAAACTCAGCCGCTTCCTCTCACCTCTTTTAACCCTGCGAGTCGTGGTCACCCTCTGCATGGCGTGAAGTGCAGTAATTGGCCTGTGTGTCGCGCTCGCGTGAGGCTAACGTCAGCCTGGCCCTGATTTGTTCGGTTTTATTCCACCGCAGGCGGAGAATTGAAATTCGTGCCCTTCCTCACCAGTAAAAGCTTTTTTCTCTGAGGATTAACTGCTGCCGGCTCCGTTATTAAAGAGCGAGGCCTCGCTCTGAAGTTGGGAACTGTTAACGTTATTAAAGTTATTAAAACTTGAGACATTCCTTTATAACACCAATGAAATGTAAACAAACACTGCATGAGAATAAACTGCTGCTTTCTGTTTCACTGTCTTCACGGGGATGTCAAAGATTTATGGGTCTGTCATCGACTGTGAGGTGTTTCCTGTCTGATGCTGCGTTCACATGGAGATGTATACATAGGTCCATAGAGGTGATGCATGGAGACGACCAGGACCCACTGAGTCCAAACAGAGTCCTGACCCGGAGCCCAAAGTTACTTTGTGCTGAATTGAATTAAGCAGATATAAAGTTCAACTTCTACAACATGAAGTGAACTGAAAACATCACATGATCATTTACATAAACAGTTAATTATTAAACTCATTACCTTCTCTGTGCTATTGAGAGACATGTAACAGCTTTGACAGCTCATCTCTGTCTCGTTTAAAATAACTTTTAGAATTTCTAATCACTGAATCTGTTTTTAAAAAGTACAAAGCCAACCTAATGTAATCTTCCTTTGTAGATACTGTGGAGTATTTTAATGATGTATCATATTTTAGAACTTAATTTGTGATTTGGTGTAATATTTTTTAAAGCATACAGATGCAGAGCTCTGTTCTCTCGTGCTGTCAGGTGATATTGGACTAACAGTGGAATAATCCAGGAGTTCATTTATGACCCGCCCAGCGTATGAAGGTGTATGAAGCCGTATGAAGCCGTATGAAGGCGTATAAAGCCGTATAAAGCCGTATGAAGGCGTATGAAGGTGTATAAAGCCGTATGAAGGCGTATGAAGCCGTATGAAGGCGTATGAAGGCGTATGAAGCCGTATGAAGCCGTATGAAGGCGTATGAAGGCGTATAAAGGCGTATGAAGGCGTATGAAGCCGTATGAAGGCGTATGAAGGCGTATGAAGGTGTATGAAGCCGTATGAAGGCGTATGAAGGCGTATGAAGGCGTATGAAGGTGTATGAAGGCGTATGAAGGCGTATAAAGGTGTAGTATGAAGGCGCATGAAGGCGTATGAAGGCGTATGAAGGCGTATGAATCCCTGGACTCTGCAGGAACACACCGGGCAACTCTCTGTTCAACTTGAGTGCAGCCAGTTCTTCCATTAAAGGCCTGTGTGCTGTTTGCTCTATAATTACTACAGCAGCTCGGAGCGGTCACTGCTAATGTTTAGAGTGTTAAAATGGCTTAAAAAGAAACGTACAGTGAGCTTGTGCTGCTGAAACGACCCTGACTCACATTAATAATGCACCAGCAGCACAAACGACTGAAAAGCGAAGACTTTACTGCCTCTTTGTATTAGTTCAGCTTTTCCTGGCTGCTGGATGAGGACACAGAGGAGTGTTAAAGGGAGTTAGACGTCCCTGGCATCATCGTCCACATGTTCAAAGTTTAAATTTGATCTTAAACGAACAATAAAAGTTTCCATAGTTCACTGATGTTGGTGAAACTGGATCATATTTTATGGAGAAAATGTTTTCTGATGTCCTCCGGCTGCTCCGTCCCAACAACCATCCGCAACAGGTGACCTTAACGACCACAGGTGCCCTTAATGACCCACAGGTGTCAATAACGACCCACAGGTGTCCTTAATGACCCACAGGTGTCCTTAATGACCCACAGGTGACCTTAACGACCCACAGGTGACCTTAACGACTACAGGTGACCTTAACGATCCACAGGTGACCTTAATGACCCACAGGTGACCTTAACGACCCACAGGTGACCCTAACGACCCACAGGTGACCTTAACGATCCACAGGTGACCTTAACGACCCACAGGTGACCTTAACCACCACAGGTGACCTTAACGATCCACAGGTGACCTTAACGATCCACAGGTGACCCTAACGACCCACAGGAAAGTAGTAAACTGCTGCCAACTGTAGCTGCTGTTAGCTCAGTTTATTAGCTGCTGTTAGCTCATGCCTGGTGCCTCGCAGTGCCACAGTAACCTGCAACGTTAGTTTGTGTTGCTCACTGTTTGTTAGCAAGGGAGATTTGGATTCGGTGGTGTAACCAGGCTCAGCAGCCTCTATAGACATGATGGCAGAGGAGAAGAGAGTGAAGAGGACGTTGTCTCTCTTTTACAGAAGCGTTGGACAGACCGATGAACCAATCATGGTCTATAGAAACAGTGGATTGTGTGCAGGTGTAGCTCTGGAAACTTAATGAGACTTTAGTTTGACAACAGGACGGTTTAAAAATAGCAGAAGTGAAACGTCTTTGAAAGCTGTGAAGAGAGAAGATGGCGTCTGTCTGAAAGCAGAGAAGTCTTTGTCTTCAATCGAACAGAAAGAGGCAAGCAGAAGACGTCGCCGTGAATGAAAAGAAACCCTTCAGACCTCTCCACATTCCCTTTTTTCATCATCTGTGAAGTCAGACAGTGAAAGCCCAATCAGAGGCGGCGGGGTTAAAGAATAAATTCAATGAAACAGAGTCACCATAAACACAACAATTACTCCTGACAGCGCTGATGGAGAGGCAGGAAGACACAAACGAGCAGCTGTTGGGGCTGCGCTCACGCTCACTTCCTGTTTGTCTTTGCAGTTAAAGTACTTCTTTCTTCAGCTGAGGTCTATTCAGCCTCTGTGGAAACGGGCATTTTGCCTTTTGTGTCTTGTTGATGACTTTGGAGGCGAGTTAATGAAGGGCGATGCTGAAGGCAGAAAGCAGCAGATGAGGAAAAATAAAGACCAGAGTGGATTTTTTTTTTTGCAGCCAAACGCAATTATGGGCTGTGGATTACTGCTGAGGGAGGCGAGTGTGTGTCGATGTGTGTGTTTCTAAAGTTGGCGCTGTTTTGTTCAGGTTTCTGAGCTCTTTAGGAAAACCATCCTGTCCCCGAGAGTTTCAACGTTTCAACAAATTCATTTTGACGTTTTCCTGTAATGATCCAACACGGAGACGCCGGATAATTTAACCACGCTGTAGATTTATGTTGTGACAATCGACTCAGACGAAACATGGCGACATCGCGATCGTCTGATGATGACTTAGCTTTTTAAAGTTGTCTTGGTTCATATGCAGATGACTGTCCTTTATCTTTCTCTGACCATCCTGATTCCTTAGATGACCTTTGACCCCCCTGCCGGTTGGTGAACATTGACATGTCGTGATGATGTCACTGGATTTTAAAATCTGTTCATCAGTCAGACGTTAGGTAATTGAATTGAAGTGTACTGACACCGTAAACGCTTCATAACTCCCCTTCAAACGAGCTCAATGATCCTCCTCAGACATACGGCGGCTCGTTGGGGTGTGACCCGCGATCAGTGACCCTGAAGAACAGGGCGAGGCTCCAGGTCTGCTCGCATGTTTTCCCAGCATGCAACAGGGTTATCTGGAGGCCGCATGCCGCCTCTTCTCCGTCACTGCCAGTTACTGACTTCATAGATTTACTCTCACTGCTCACTCTCTCCTTTTCTCTTCTTAGCTTCCTCCGTCAGCGTCCTCTTCACTCTCTTCTCCTCTGCCATCATGTCCATAGAAGCTGCTGAGCCTGGTTACCTCCTCTTCTTCTTCTTCTTCTTCCTCCTGGTGGTCCAAAACACTGCCCCGGTGCTCTGAGCTCACAGTCCAGCTAACAAACTGAGCTAACAGCAGCTACAGTCTGCAGTTCCAGAGAGAACAGTTACATCATGTTGATTTGTATGAACAGTTTCCTGTCAGGTTGGACTTCTTTTACACTCACATACATATAATGAGCCCTGTATGGTACACTGTGTGTGTGTGTGTGTGTGTGTGTGTGTGTGTTGGCTGCAGTAATGAATTAAACAGCAGGCTCATTACACACCTAAACGCACACACACAAACACACACACTCTCCAAACAGCCTCCAACAATGAATCCCATTCAGTGTTGATTTAATCAAACTCCGCTCGGCCTTTCGTCTTTTGTTCTATGATTATATTTTTCCTCTGCGGTGTGAACGGCTGCAGGCGACCGGCGGACGGATGGAGAGAAAAGCCGCGGTCAGATAAATAAACGGGATGAAATCATCTTTTGTCGCAGATTAAATAGCAGCTACAGCTCGACGGCTTCTCATTGTGAGCTTTTTATTTTTGATTCATTCACTTCAGCTCATTAATCGTTGATGACAGAAAATTACAGGCGTCGTTCATTAAAGAGGGTTTGAGGAAGGAGAGGGCGTTCAAACAGCGAGTTAACCCTGAAACAAACACAACAAGGTTCACTCAGCTCGAACGCCATCATCGACAAAGCCCTGTCGTACTGCGGCATCATGGGACGTGAGACTGGTCCAGGATATGTTAGTGTAAAAGAGGCTAACCCACGATACGTCCTCTTCACTCTCTTCTCCTCTGCCATCATGTCCATAGAAGCTGCTGAGCCTGGTTACCTCCTCTTCTTCTTCCTGGTCGTCCATAACGCCTGTTGGTACAAACACTCAGTTCGTCAGCTTGGCGGTGAGCTCAGAGCGACGGGTACCCGTCGCTCTGAGCTCACCGCCAAGCTGACGAACTGAGCTAACAGCAGCTACAGCTGTCAGCAGTTTACTTCACTGTCCATCATAAACTCTGTAAATCACTCTGCCATTATGTCCTAGAGGCTGCTAACGGACAGTGTGCAACACGAGCCAACGTTGACTTTGAAATGGAGTACGCCAACATCGGCCGACACCCAGTACAACACAGTTCAAAGTCAACTCTAAAGCAGGGGTCTCCAAACTACGGCCCGCGGGCCACATCCGGCCCGCCTAAACAATTGGAGTGGCCCACTTAACAATCCCAAACAATCCCGCTAAACATGGCCTATTTTTCAAAATTGCATTTTCCTATTATAAAATATCCACACTTAATGTTTAAGCTTGGCACTCTAATTAAAATCTACCTTATTTACGAACTGTTTCCAGTACTAGCTAATTTTCATCACAATTTCACACAATGGTATACAGTGGTTCCTCGTTTATCACGGGGATACGTTCTAAAAATAACCAGCAATAAACAAAATCCGCGAAGTAAGTTTTACAATTATTATCCATGTTTTAAGGCCGTAAAACCCCTAACCACACACTTTTATACACCTTTTTACACACATTTTGTACAGTACTCCCTTAGTTAATCAGGATGCAGAACACAATGCGCGTTCATACTGTACAGTATGCTGTAAAAAAAAAGCATGCAAAATTACACTAAAAAAATCCGCTTAACAGCGAGTCCGCGAAAAGTGAACCGCGTTATAGCGAGGGCCGACTTTATTCCGACGTGACTTTGCTCCTGATCAAGCGGCCAGCGGCATGGGCAAGGCGAGCTAACGGAAGACAGTGCAAGCAAAAGGCAGTTTGTCTAATCTAAAAATACAGTGGCGGTTTAACAGAATTTAACAAGAATTTAACAAAAATCCCCGGCGCTGGCTGGCCTCCGCCGGGCGCATTTCCTCTGGCTCTAGTTTGGCTTGGAAAGGCTCGGGGGCGAAGGTGGCTCACGGCTCCGGCTGCGAGCTTTACAGCGCCCTCCCGCCCGGACCTCGACGCTTCCCGGGGCCGTGGACTTGCACCTAAAACACACTGCATGCGGAACGGCGCCGTTTTAGGTGTTAGTGCTCACTGCGCCCTCTCTGGGGCGCCCCCAGCGCAACTGTCGAATCGCAACTTTTACTTCCTCCCGCAACAAAAATCGCAACAAAAATGTAAAAAGCAACTTTCACCGTTTTTTTGAAAACCTCATGCAACATCAGGCCGCAACTATTTCAAAAAAGGCCGCGAAATCCTGGTGGGACTGATATCATTTCAGTTATAGACTGACCCCGGCCCCCCATCACAGAAAGGCAAGCTGATGTGGCCCGCACCAAAAAAAGTTTGGGGACCCCTGAGCTAAAGCATGACAGATATATTTTAGCATATTGTGGTTTTAGCTGGATAACGTTAGCCTGCTAACTAACGTAGCTAAGTCTTATGTGGCTAACGTAATTCAGAGCTGATCTGGCTGTAAATGGTTTGTTACTTTCTTGACTGGCATTGCGAGGCTGCACGCATTAGCTGACAGCAGCTAAGAAACTGAGCTAACATTAGCTAACAGCAGCTACAGCTGGCAGCAGTGTACGTCGCTGTGCTCTTTAGCCTCTTTTAACTCCTAGTTTTGGTTTTGCAGCATGTTTCCTGTCTCGTTTAGTCTCGGTGTCTCCAACAAGAGTCGCTAATCTTTTGCACGTTAGCATCATGTCGCATTCAAAATGTGCTAACGTGCTAAATATTAGCATGGTAGCAGGTTAACGTGCTAAGCTCACGTGTTCGGCTCCAGGATGCAGTCCGTAATAAATGTTAAATGTTCCGTATTAAACAATATAAATCAGCTTTAATGGCTTCCCTATAAACACAGCACCAACATACGTGTTCACATTAATCACACGTATGTGTCGTTGTCGGCGTGTGAAGTGGACTCGCTGGGTTTCATTGTGTATCCACGGCAGCTGAATTTTAATTAGCGCCACATTCTTGAAGATCCACATTTTAATGAACAAAACCTCGCGCGTGTCGCCGCCGCCGCTCCTATCAGCTCGCACCGATCGCACATTAGAAAGAGGAAACTTAATTAAAAAGATATCACAAAAGGCTGTCGGGCTAAACTCGCCTTTTCAATTACACTTTCTTTGTAGGTTTAAAGCTCTCAATCAGCAAGTATCCCAGCGGCCGCCTCATCCTGAGCGCTCGCTCGCTATCTGCTGTTTTCCTGCTGATGGTTCAATGACCAGAGATCTGCAGCTGGAAACACTGTGTGTGAAATACAGTGTTTACATGACGGAGCAGCAACGCTATGAATCAAGGTGGTGTGTATCGCTGCTTCTCTTCAACTTAATATGTTCTATAACAACACCATTATGCGAATGATATGAGGAAGAGGTGCACGAGCTGAATTTGTGTTTTTACCGTTGAAACTGTTTAAAGGTCCACTCACACCGGAGGCGTACGCGTCGCGGAGCGTCTCAGCAGCGTCTCTCCGTGCCACGCCGCGAGCATTCCATAACGTTTCTATTTTTGACACGAGCCGCTGCTGAACCTCGTAAATTTAAACCAGACAGGAAATCCCACACAGAATCAACGTAATAAACTTCCGCCCCCTTTCAAAATAAAACACAATACGCAGTTCATGTAGCTTATCACAACTTCACATCAACGTTACGTCATGACCGGTGGCACCAGGTGATCAAAGATCGATCAAAGTGTCTCAACATGGACGACGAGAGACTGATTGTTGAAGTGGAACAACACACAATCATTTATGACACAACAGATGCTTTTTAATCTCCTCCACCTCGGAGAAGCAAAGTCAGCTGTTTGTTGTTGTTTTCTTTATACACAGTTAATCGCGGGGTCTCACGTACGTCCAGGATTCTCGCGTGGTCCCGTGAGCCAACACGTGCCCAGTGTGAGTTGACGCCGGGTAAAGGACGCAGCTAAAACGCTGCTGTAACGCCTCCTGTGTGAGTCCCGTGTAAGACTGCGTCTGTTTCCAACTTACACCTGTAAATATGATGCTGGGTTTTTATATTTAACGGAAGTTTAATTTTTTTTATTTAAAATGTGTGAACATCTGTAGTAAATTTGTAATTTCTTTTGGTTTCTAAGTTAAATTCCAAATGTTCTGTTATCAAGCATCAACCTCCATGATGTGAAGTGAAGCCAAAACCTGCAGTTCCTCTAACGTCCACTTGAGGCTGGCTCCAGAAGTGAGTCAGTCTCCATAAGTCCCCATGTCCAAATGTCCAACTTCACAGCAGAAATAAACATGTTTACAGCCTGGTACAAAAAACAGTTTTGGTCTCTGTAGCTAATTTCCCCGTTCATGACAACTGTACTGAGGGTGAATTTATATACAACTCACCTGTTCACATTATATTAAGGCTTAAAGTTATGCAGGGTTAAGAGCGGGGACGCTTTGATTGACAGGTGGGTGGCTTGTTTGAGGCGTCATTCAGCTGCCTCAGGTCCACCGATGATCCACGCCTGATTTTTATATTAGAGGCAAGACTGCCAAGATGGAGATGACCAGAGCTCTTCCCTGCGGGGACGTCAAAGACTACGTCCAGGTTTTAGACAGTCTGCGGGGACGTCACAGAGACTACGTCCAGGTTTTAGACAGTCTGCGGGGACGTCACGGAGACTACGTCCAGGTTTTAGACAGTCTGCGGGGACGTCACGGAGACTACGTCCTGCTACTGATCAATGTCTCCATCATAAAGTCTGTCAGTCACCTCGGTGCTGTAACGTTGCTATTGTTTGAACCCGGTCCGGTCCAGATTAATCAGCTGAACTCTCGTCACTGATCACAATTAAGAGATGAGAAACTTCTGAAGCTTCCTTCACTTGTTTTCTCTCTCTCTCTCTCTAACGAGGCCTCTCTCGTCCCTTCGTCTCACCTCTCTGATATCCTCTATCTGTGTCTGAGTCACACTGGGATAATTGTGCACCTATAATGGAGAAATTAGTCGGCCCTGAAATGAGCTCCTCTCTCTCTCTCTCTCTCTCTCTCTCTCTCTCTCTCTCTCTGAGAGGCTGAACGCCGCTCGCCTCGCTCTGCCACATCAAACCCTGACGAGCTGCAGAGGAGGAGGTGGAGGAGGAGGTAGAGGAGGAGGTGGAGGAGGAGGTGGAGGAAGGATCACTGCTGCGAGGCATCCTCCACAAATCAGCTTTCACTCTGCAGCTTCCTATCTTCCTCTTCCCTCCACTGCTCCTGCTCATATTAGAATATGACTTTAATGTCACACTGCAGGTGTTTTATAACAAAATGAAATAAAGACAGAGATGCTGTCGTCTGAAGAAAGTCTTCATTTGTTCGTTTGTATCAAACGTGCTGAAACATTTTACCCTCTTGAACCTTCAGATTTCCTCCACGTGAATATTTAATATATTTATGCCCTGATCGGCTGAACGACGACGATCCACGCGGCGTGGAGCATCTCTAACGTTTGTCGCTCGACTGTGTCGTGTGTCAGATGCTTTATGTTATTTCCATAAATCCTGGAATCCAGAATCCAAACCCGGCAAGCAGAGGTAGTCTGCTGTGTTCACTGTCAGAATGCTGGTTCGGTTCTGTTCGGTCCGGCTGCTAGCTCACAGTGCTACTGTTCATTTAGTCATTTAGGAAGAAGAAGTGTCTTTATGTTAATCAGGTTGGTGTTTGTCTCTTTGTGCTTCACTAATCCATAATTGGTTTCAGATTTTTATCCCAGTCCGTCTCTAAAAACTGAATTTCTCTCTTAAATGTTTGGCTGATTTTATTTGGTCATCAAACTGAATATACATCACATACATGAGCATATAAAACAGAAAGAAAGATTTACTCTGCAGCTTTGGTCTCTATTAGATTTCATCATTTCTATCAGTACTGTTGACAAACTGCAGGTCAGTGCTTCACTGAGTGGAGATGCTGAAGCTGAGTTTAAAAGCAACGGACAGCAGGAAGTACAGACATTACAAAATAAAACAGGAAACATAAACTGTGGTGGATGTTTACAGCTCGGTGAAGACATAGAAACATAAATACAGAGTTTAAGTCTGCAGCCAACGAGTAGACTATGTTCAGAACTAAATGATTTAATACTTTTGGCGGCACACAAATCATTTCTCTTAAACATTAGAATCAAAATAAATAAACGTCAGTGGGAGAAATCTGAACCTGCTGCATGTGTCGGTCCATGTACAGCGTGTTCAGAGCAGCTGATGGATCCAGTGAAGCAGATTTATCTGTTCAGGCAAAGAATGGAGATAATAATCATCTCCGAGAACTAAAAGTACGGCAGACTCTGCACAAACGTTCAGCTCAGCACAATAACACATCAAACTGTCTTCACCTCGTCAAGTTCTACAAACCTGCGTTCAGCTGGAGAGAAGCTCTGCAGCAGCTTCATCAAACCAACAGAAGAACGTCTTCTAAATGGACCGCGTCCACACTCACACTGCTGAGCCGCATTATACAGAGACACTGACTGTCCCCTTAAAGACGTGAGGCGTTAAGTAACAACCAACATTAAAGACAACTGCAGAGACCACGTCCAGGTTTTAGACAGTCTGCGGGGACGTCACGGAGACTACGTCCAGGTTTTAGGCAGTCTGTATTTGAAAGTGTAAAGGTGTGCTGTGACATCACTGATGTGTATTTGAAAGTGTAAAGGTGTGCTGTGACATCACTGATGTGGGCGTGGTTTGTTCCTCTGCTGTTTCTTTCTTCACTTGTAGATTTTTGTGACTAAACAGCAACAACAACAAAACTCTTTCTTTCTTTCTTTCTTTCTTTCTTTCTTTCTTTCTTTCTTTGTCTCTCGGCTGTTTCCTCTCCACTCCTCCTATTACAGAACTCTCCCAGGATGCAATGCAACATTTGTCTCCATTAGTAATGTAGGTTATGAGGAGAGAGCCGTGCATTGTGGGTAAAGCCCCGATGAAAACTTCTTGGAAGCTTCGTGCAGGATCCAATTAAACCTGGCAGCAGCAGTGTGAGAGCGAGGGAAGCCGCAGAGAGAATCCCCTCGCCGCTCGGAAACAGCTCGCACTGCTGAGATCAGCAAACACGATAAATCACAGCGTCTGAGCATCGATTAGCTCCAGCCACCATTATTCTGACCGCGACTCGGCGAGCAGGGCGCGGTTACATAATCAGCTCCGCCGGAGAGTTTGAGTCCACGTGAAGACACAGCCGGAGAGAGGGGAGATAAATACAGAGCTAAACAGAAGAGTGTGTGTTACAGGACCGACACACACAACCACCTCAGAACCAAGAACTAACACTCACACAACTATATCACACCTGACACTTCCCCAGCGTTTCTGTAGCGTTGACAGAACGTTCCAAAATAAACATACAACAACATATTATAAACATGTTGAAGTGTGCCGTCCCTTTAAGACATGACGTTTGAATGATTCATCGCGTGTCCGCAACAACATGAGATGGAGGACGTCACATGTCTGAAGCTGCAGTCTGCTGACCTGGACTTCACCTGAGAACCAAACCAACACTACAGCACAATAAACTGTCTGAGCGTTATTTTAGCGTTAGACGAGCGTTATTTTAGCGTTAGACGAGTGTAGGAATGAGGTGAAACGCCTGCAGGATATAATAATAATAAGACTAATGATAAGTAACACTAATCTGAAACGTGTTGATTGGAGTCACGTCCTCTGTACTCGACATGTTCTGTGTGAAACTCTCACTTTGTCTTTAGCGTGTTGTTTAAAGTGACGAGGACACGCTGTCACTTTTCCAGCAGAGTTTGTTTGTGTCGGTCGGCGTGGACGTTCTGCCTGCTGATCGTGGATATAGATTGAACCATAAAGGTGTGTGCGAGTGTGTGTTTGGACCCCCTCCCCGTCCTGACAGACCGTTGTGTCGCTCCACCAGCTGACGGGTTCAGCTTCCCGCTCAAAGACGAACCCCTGAACAAGGGCGAAGCGTCGCCCCATTTTAATCTTCCTGCGTGCTCTCGTCGCTCGCAGATGAACAGATCTGCAGCGACGGCGTCACGGCGAGCTGCAGCCATGCGTGGACGATCCTCTCTGAAACATACTGTATGTTAGCATGCCAGTCTGAGGGATTATGATGAGGGGTCACTGTCAGTGTTTGTCAAGTGTTTGTTCCTGCTGGGTTGGACAGCGAGCGCCCATCCATCAAAGAACACGGGGACACCAAGAGAATAAAAGAAAGATCATTAAAAGAGACATTATCGAAGGAGAACAGCTGACTCCAAGAGACACTTTGGACAGAAATGTTAGTTTGTTTTGAGACTGCAGACAGAAAAACTGAAATTATAGATTTACTTACTACATAAATTACTTCCTCCGTATTTTATGTTTTCAAAATGATTTGTCAGCTCATTTAGGACGTCTTAAACCTGGACGTAGTCTCCATGACGTCCCCGCAGACTGTCTAAAACCTGGACGTAGTCTCCGTGACGTCTCAGCTGGTTCCTGAAGAGCTGTTGTGATGCTCACGCCACACCAGACCTGTCCACATACTTTTGTCCACACTGCTCTTACAGCTTTTCTTCTTTGGGGGTGAAATGCGGCTTTCTGTGTGTGTGTGTGTGTGTGTGTGTGTGTGTGTGTGTGTGTAACATACAGATGCTGTTATTAGACCTCTGAGGATGAAAACAGGATGTATCAATCTGCAGGAACAGAGCTCGCCACCTTTCCTTTTCTGCCGCCACCGCCAACTGATGGGGCCGGTGGCGTGAACCCGTTGACAGGTCAATTATTCCCCCGGCTGAATTACAGCATGTAATATCTGACCCAGCAGAGGGAGCAGAGATGGAAACACCCCGTGGGTAAAATATGCCACTTCCTATATATTGAACCCTCCACCTCCCGTCCACCTCCCGTCCGTCCACCTCCCGTCCTCCTCCCGTCCTCCTCCCGTCCTCCTGTCCCTCCTCTCTCCTCTTTGAAAAGAAATCAAAGTTCACTCCTGGATTTACCGTCTGACGGCGTGTTCATGAGCGTCAAACTCTCATCAGTCAGCGTCGTTGCTGCTTTTCTGTTTTTCTTTCAGTGTTTGTCGAGTCGCAGCGGATGATGACGGCTGCAGGCGGAGAGGTCGAAGGTCGGAGGAAGAAACAAAGAGAAGTGATTGTTCTGAGATGTGTCGCCCGTTAAGCAGAGCCTGAAAACCATGATGAAGAGAAATAAAATAAAACATTAAAACAAAAAAGTTCAAAAGTTTTAGTTCAGCTCCAAAATATGCTAAAAAAATTAATCACATATTTTAAAAATGTTTTGACAAACTGGACGTGTGTTTGAAACATGTGGCTCTTTAATAGAAGACGCAGATGGAAGTTGCATTATGGGAGATGCAGTACCTTGTAGTGTCCATAGAGGCTGCTGAGCGCGGTTACATTGCCCGCTCACCCAGCTCTGGTTCTGGCACAACACTAACTCTGCCCTCTGTCAGCATTTCCCCATAAAAAAACCTTGTCATGGTCGTCCAAAACCCCTGAGCTAACATGAGCTAACAGCAGCTAACAGACTGAGCTAACATGAGCTAACAGCAGCTACAGCTGTCAGCAGTTTACTTCACTGTCCATCATAAACTCTGTAAATCACAGAGAGTTGAGGCGGAGCAGCCGGAGGACATCAGAGGGAAAACCAGAAAACATTTCCTCCATAAAATATGATCCAGTTTCACCAGAATCAGTGAAATAGTTGCTGCTGTGTGACTTAGTGCCGTAAAGCGTTACGTACTTCTCCCGACCCGGAGCCCAAAGTTACATAGTGTGAGAACAGACGTACGAATGACAGAGACACCGTTCAGCTGATCACAGGTCAGTGTGGGTCACCTGATCACAGGTCAGTGTAAAAGTGAAAAACATTAAATCTGGATACATGAAATTGAAACACCACAGCTGATACACTGACTGCAGCGTTTCCTGAAGTGTGGAAAGTTTCTTTGTCATGAATAAAGTGGAAAAAAACAACAGCTGTGTTCAAACTAAAAGCTGACGTCAGCTCAAGAAACTCGTCGTGAACTCTGAAACTCCTCCAAAGTCAGCGGCGGTCCTGCAGCGCGGCGCCGCGGCCCGGCTGACCGCTGACAGTTTGAGGGGTTCGGCATGGTTTCCCAGGTAGGACAGGCTGAGGCCGGGGTGGAGGCGACCGTGTTGGGGGTCAGTGTGGCCAGCTGGGAGGAACAAAGGCTTCAGATGGTCGATTATTAAGATTATTTATTTATTTCAGTCTCCTGTCACTCGGTTTACAGAGAGGAGGAGTCCACGAAGACACTGAATCATTATTATTAAATTCAAGTCGTTTACACAGTTGTATTTTATGTTTATTATTTCTTCATTTGCATGTTAAATAGTGGCACTAGTAATATGACAGACGGTGAACATGAAGATGATAAATATATAAAAGCAGCAGGAAGACGTTCCAAACTGAAACACGATGCTGGACGGATGAAAAGTCTCCGTCCTCCGTCCTCCGTCCTCCGTCCTTCTCTCTCATTTCATTTGAGTGTTTCTCCCTGAGTCACTGCGGCAGGTCGAGGCAGAGACGTCGTCTCCCTGCAGAGTTCATTTAACGGCGGTCATGTTTTTAAAGCTCCTTCAGAGCAGCCGTGTGAAAGACTCAGATACTCTGCCAGCCTTTCAATGCAGCCGCACATTAACAAGAGTGTGTGAATAATGAGCGCCGCTCTTCTCTGCAAACACAAACCAGGAATTCACGTCAAAGACTCAGCTCCAGGTTCAGCTCCAGGTTCAGCTCCAGGTTCAGCTCCAGGTTCAGCTCCAGGTTCAGCTCCAGGTCTCAGTCTTTAAACTCCCTGAAGGACCTGTGGCTGTTCACTGAACATGAATATCACTCTTCATCTGTTTCCTACAGATACTCATGAACCTTAAATAATATCACAGCAGAACATGTGATGGAGGAGAACATACCTCAGTACTGACGATCACTGGCTAGATGTTGTTAGTGCTGCGTCATGTTTCAGGTCCTATAGATGTTGTTGTTAGTGCTGCGTCATGTTTCCGGTCCTGTAGATGTTGTTGTTAGTGCTGCGTCATGTTTCAGGTCTTTCTCCTCTCTGCTGTGTTTGTTTGGACCTGCTCACCTTCACAGGTGGATTGTGGGTCAGTTTCTGCTCTGAGATTCACTTTCAACTAAATAAGAAGAAACTGTGAATTTAGAGACGAAAAGCCTGGAGGCGTGAAAACAGGAGTGCAGTGTGTAGAGATGCAGCCGTGGACGTTCAGTCCATCTCACGCTTCTTTTCCAATCACTCGTGAACAACACCCCGAGATACTTGAACTCCGTCGCTGGTGCAGCAGCTCACTCCAGCCCAGAGGGTGTGATTCAGGTTTACCGTTTACCGGCAGAGACTCAGACAGGTGCTGACTCTCTTTAAGTCCACTGATAACAGCTTCAGTGCTCTTTGTTTTTTCTTTCTGTTGAATCAAACTTGCTTTAAAAAAGAGTTTAGAGACAGATGAAAGCAGCTGATGTTGGACGTCATCACCAGGCTCCTCTCACCGCGATACCAACGAACATGAAAACATTTCAAACATACACCCATCATGCATGTTAATGGACACCGCAGAGACTGTGTGATGAGTAAAATAATCAGATTTCACGCGTGTTCGTCCTGACACGCTGCATCACGAGTCGATTTAAACGCAGCTGCAGTGATGCTGCACTGACCCATTTATGTTAATGTATTTATTCTACTGCCATCAGAGCCACAAATGAAGATTAATGACACAAAAACAGAAGAAGAAATGTTACAGAGCAAACCTCCATCATTACAGTGCACTGTGTGTGTGTGTGTGTGTGTGTGTGTGTGTGTGTGGTTGGAGATAATGGTTGGGGGCTGCCTCTTTAGCTGCAAGCAGGAAACCAACAGCAGAGCGTTTGCACTCATCGAACACACACGGACAGTAATAACATGGACTTTACACTCTTCTTTATCTTAACACACACACACACTAAAAAAAAAACAGTGGTGGGTTAAAAAGTCATTCTAGTCCAAGACAGACACGTAAAACACTGAAACGCTCCGACTGGCTATCAGGCGACATGTCCGTCCCAAGCAGTTCCTCTAACGTCCACTAGAGGCTGGCTCCAGAAGTGAGTTAGTCTTCATAAGTCCCCATTTAGAGCACATGTTCAATGAAAACATGAAGACTTGCAGTCTGTGTAATAAATCCTCTTTATTGACTGAGACACAAACTAAATGTTGTTTCTTCATTGAATCTCACATATGTACAAGAAAAGAATGAATCATCTCCTTATTGATTCTGATCATACAAACTAAAGTCATCATGAGCAGTGATAGCCTCCATGGCTAAACAGACACAGGAAGGAGCGCCACCTACAGAAACTCAAACATTTACACAACCACCAATGAGAAGAGGGCAAAGTACCGCCCACAGTGTTTGATTGACAGGTGAAGAAATGCCACAACAATCAGCTGTCAGCAACAATGATGGAAACAAAACAAGCTGAAGACATGAAACACAGAATTTAACCCTTCAATGACTTCTGTCTATTTGACTTCACACAACTCAGCAGAGGATCCAGAATAAACATAAAGTCCAGCATAGAGAGGCTGAGTGAACGTGGTCTGGACTCTGTGGAGGAGAGTCATGGTTTCAGAGACGCTGTAGAAGGACAGAATACCTGCACTGTGATCCAGGTACACTCCAACTCTGGAGGACCGAGGACCTGAGACGGGAGTTTGGACTTTGTTGTAATAAAAGTTATAACTGTTTGTGCCACAATATAACGTCCAAGATTTGTCATTGTGTCCAAATCTACATTCATCTGATCTCCCTGCTCTGCTGATATTCTTGTATGCGACTGCTACATGAACTCCTCCTCTCCTCTCCACCTCCCAGTAACAACGTCCAGTCAGTCTCTCTCTACTCAGGACCTGAGACCAGTCAGTGAATCTGTCTGGGTGACTAGAATAAGACTGAGGTTGTCTCATTCTTGTCACTTTTCTGTTCCCCTCAGATAATAACAGCTGTGTGTTTGCTGTGTTTGGATCCAGTGTGAGTTCACGTGAATATTTTAAGAACTCAGCTCTGGTCTTGGGCTCTGGTTCTGGTCCTGACAGTGAAACATGGACTTCAGTGTCTGTCAGTGAGATGTTTGTCCGTTGGTCCCTCAGAACGTCCTGTAGTTTATCTCTGAGCTCTGACACAGCAGCTGTCACATCCTCAAAGTCCCTCAGAGGACGGATATTGATGCTGGATGAGTCTGTAGATTGGCTGAGTCGTGACAGTGAGGGGTAGTTGTGTAGAAACTGGTTGTGGTCCTCTGTGTGTGAGAGCTTCTCCAGCTCAGCGTCTTTCCTCTTCAGCTCAGTGATCTCCTGCTCCAGCTTCTCCTGAAGATCTTTGACTCGACTCACTTCAGTTTCCTGCTGGGATCTGACCTGCTGCTTCACATCAGACCTTCTTTTCTCCATGAGACGGATCAGCTCAGTGAAGATCTTCTCACTGTCCTCCACTGCTTTATCAGCAGAGCCATTGATAGCCTCCACCTCCTGTTGGAGCTCCTTCACATCTTTCTCTCTGTCCTGGATTCTCTGCTGGATGTTTAGTCGACTCACCTCGAGCTCTCTCTGCCTCTCAGTCCTTTCTGCTGCAGCTGAGACTGTGTCGTGGCCTTTATGTTCATCCACAGAGCAGAGATAACAGATACACTGCTGATCAGTACGGCAGAACATCTTCATCACCTCATCATGACGAGAGCAGATGTTCTCCTGGAGCTTCTTGGAGGGCTCCACCAGCTTGTGTTTCTTTAATGGAGCTACATCATGATGAGGCTGGAGGTGTTTCTCACAGTAAGAGGCCAGACAGACCAGACAGGACTTCAGAGCTTTCAGTTTTCTCCCAGTGCAGACATCACAGGCCACATCTTCAGGTCCAGCATAGCAGTGATCAGCAGGAGCAGCTTGGAGTCCAGTCTTCTTCAGTTCCTCCACTAAAGCTGCTAACATGGTGTTTTTCTTCAGGACAGGCCTCGGTGTGAAGGTCTGCCTACACTGAGGGCAGCTGTGGATTCTCTTCTCATCCTCTCCATCCCAGAAGTTTTGAATACAGTTCATGCAGTAGCTGTGTCCACAGGGAATAGTCACCGGATCCTTCAGTAGATCCAGACAGATCGGACAAGAGAAGGTTTCCCGGTCCAGTTTATTTCCTTGCTGCGCCATTTCTCCTCTCCGCGTCGACGACTGTCTGAGTTTGACTTCCTCAGAAATGAAACTAGTTTGAGCTCTGATCTCAACAACATGCGGCCTGTCAGCTGACACGTCAGCACATGTTGGTTCCACCCATCTTCAAACTGTAGATCTGAGGGGGAGGGAACAAGGAAACATGAGCAGAGAGGAGCTGGCTGTGTTTGAGAGCAGGAAGAAGAGGGAGGGCTTATCAAGAGCTGAGTCATTCCAGGAAGAGGAGCTTGTAAATGATCTGTAGAGTTCATACACTTTGATCGCTGTGAAGAAAATAGTTCATGTTAAAGTTTCACCTGGAAATGAGTCCAAAAGAAACCAGAAGACTTTTCTAAAACACGGCTGATCTGAAGGTGAAATAAAGGTAAATCCTCCAGTCAGTGACAATCATCAGCCCAACAACCACTAATAAAGGCAATCATTTCATCTTCTTCATCTTCAGTGATGAAATCCTCGACTGTCTGTAAAAGGTGAGCTGTCAGAGACGAGGACTACAAACACAGGAGCATCACCAGCTGCCATTTTGTCACCTTTGTTCTTTTCTTTGGAAACCAGTGAGTTCAAATGTATTACACACGTTTACTGTAAATATTATACAGTATGTAAAGTAGTTCAAGTTTGCACAACCACAAACCTATACAGCAACAAGACTCCAGAGGGTGAATTTATATACAACTCACCTGTTCACATTATATTAAGGCTTAAAGTTATGCAGGGTTAAGAGTGTGGATGGTTTGATTGACAGGTGGGCGTCATTCAGCCGATCGATGATCCACGTCTTTGCAAATTTTTAGATTAGACTGGATTATCTATCATTGTATGAAGTGTCACTGAAAATAAATATTGTTGACATGACGATGAACTACAGTTTTCTTTCTTTGATTTGAGTCGTTGACTTCACACAGTGCAGATGTTGATACAGTGACAATGCTGCTTCAATATATTATTATATAAGTATAATGCAACTCAAACACGAGGATGCTGCGAAGCCTGAACTGTCTCTATCCGGACCTCCTAAGATCAGAACTTATTATTATTATTATTATTATTATACTACAATACAATCATAAATTTAGCAAATAGTGATAACATCTCTTAATACTTCATATGTAGAGGTGAACGTGTATGCATGAGTTCCATCGTGTGGATGAAGCAGATCTCATTAATGCTGTTTGAGGATTTTTTACAGTGTAAAAATAATGGCGTCTAAAAATAGAAGACATTTGGCCCGGCGCTGGTAAAACGCCTCCTTTTAAGTGAATCCATCTGGGAGGCCGGATTCTGCTGCAGTGTGCATGAAGAACAAAAGAGGTCCATGACGAGCGATCAGGGACCTCCAGGAGCCACGGCCTGCTGGGACTGATCCCAGAATGCACTTGGGTTGGCGAAGGAGGGGGGAGTTATGGGAAGAAATGTTGTTGTTTTTTAGTTGATGGCCAGCTGCTGAGAGCGGGAGGTTTCTCTGGGAAAGAAGAAGAAGAGTCTTCTGCCTTTTTTAGGGTCTGAGTGGAGAGGCCCAGTGTGAGTGTGTGTTTATGTGGGAGAATATAAATGAGCTTCTTCCCACGGGACGGCGAGCTGTGCCAATTATTTCTTCTTGGGAAAACACTCGTGGAAAAAAAGATGGAGAGACAGACGGAGAGGGAGGCCGAGATGAAAAGAGATCAAATTTGGCCTTTTTGTTCCCACTGATTCGCCGCAGAGCGCGGCTTTGTGCCGCAGCAGAACACACTCTTTGGGTTCATTACTGTGATGGGAAGAGATGATGCACTGACACACACTCACCCCCCAACACCCGCTGAAGTGTCCTCGAGCAAACACAATGACTCCCATTGTACGAAGCTCCTGACCTCTGAGCTCCCCGTGTAGGAAGAAAGAGTCTAAAGTCCTCCATGGACACGCAGCAGCAGCCGTTAATAATAACAGTATTAAACTCTGTGGGTGTATTAATAGAGCCACCGTCACATCTGATTCTATTTTTTGTCCCGGTGGCCCAAAAATAATTTCCCATGCAGACCTCTGACTGCAAACAAGGCCAGCTGCATCTGAGCCGGGTTTAAACTTTAAAGAGTCTCTCCCAGATTCATGAAGAGTTATTTACACGCGCCATGTCATCTGAATGTAAAGTTCACGACCTGACCCGGTTGTATCTTTTGTCATCCTTGTTTTTGCTCTGTACAGTTATCAGTGACTGATGCGTGATTGCTTCCTCATATTTACGTGTCTCCTGTGAGAAGAACATGTTGCGGACATTGATTGGTGTTTAAGCAGCTAAAGCAGTCCCGTTGACTATAGAGCGGTCCTGTTAGCTGAGATCCAACACCATTGAGACCAGTTAAAGAACACAGTGCAGAGGTGGTTTTCTTGGTGTCCTTCCATAAGTAAACTCTGAATGCCTGCGTTGGTCTCAGACAGTATAAAGGATGGATGGTTTCAGTTGCTGGGTCTGGCTGCCACCATCCTGATCATTTTAGTGAAGTGAATTCGAGCTGCAGTGATTTGTTGGGCACTAGGTGGCGTAACAAACAAAGTGTACGTTCCCCCTCAGACGTTCCCTAAGTAACCATCAGCTCCATCACCGTCGCTCTCACCTGGAAATAATGTGGAGCAGTCACAGTGAATCAAAGAGTGAATCAAACCTTAATGATAATGTGATTTCCTTGAAGATAGCGATTTATTGGAGCCAATGTAAATGTGATTTATGTGGTGTGGCGCGGTGAATATGATCCCACATCATTTATCTTCAAGTGTGACTATTTTCCATCCATTAATTCTGCAGGAATGAGAAAACAGTCTGAGAGCGAGGAATTAGATCGGAGTGTCAGGAAGCAGCCGCAGCAGTGGGGGGTTATGGGAAATAACATAGGCGCCAAAATGGTTCAATTAGCCTGTCAGTTTATGTCTTAAACCCGAATAATTTTTTCATAATGTGCATAGATTATTGTGGTTTAATGCCTGCACTGATGCACCGTGGGTAACATGGAGGAGATGTTGCAGCATGAAGCCGAGCGGCTGCTCACACAGGAGGGGGCGGGGCGGGTTCAACTCCACCGAGGATTACTAAACACTCTACAGCTGCAGGAATGTAAATTTAATCTGCAATCTTCTTGTTATCCAGCCATCAAAACCCAACTGCAACACAGAATGTATCGACTAACAAACGTTGAAGTAACATGACTGCAACGCTTTGCCACCACCAACAACTATTTCACTGATTCTGGTGAAACTGGATCATATTTTATGGAGGAAATGTTTTCTGGTTTTCCCTCTGATGTCCTCCGGCTGCTCCGCCTCAACTCTCTGTGGTTTACTGAGGTTCTCTTTGGGAGTGACCAAGATGGATAGGATCAGGAATGAGTCCATCAGAGGGACAGCACATGTTAGAGGTTTTGGAGATGAAGTCAGAGAGGCCAGACTGAGATGGTTCGGACATGTCCAGAGGAGAGAGAGTGAATATATTGGTAGAAGGATGCTGAGTTTTGAACTGCCAGACAGGAGGAGGCCTAGAGGAGGTTTATGGATGCAGTGGAAGAGGACATGGAGGTAGCTGGTGTGAGAGAAGAGGATGCAGAAGACAGGGTTAGATGGAGGCAGCTGATTCACTGTGGTGACCCCTGATGGGAAAAGCCGAAAGGAGAAGAAGAAGATGATGGACAGTGAAGTAAACTGCTGACAGCTGTAGCTGCTGTTAGCTCATGTTAGCTCAGTCTGTTCACCAGGCTTCACTGACTGTGAGCTCAGAGCACCGGGAGAGTGTTAGTGTTCTGTACCACCGGCATTTTGGACCACTGGGAAGAAGAAGAAGAGGTTTTCAGGCCCAGCAGCTTCTATGGACATGATGGCAGAGGAGAAGAGAGTGAAGAGGACGCTGACGGAGGAAGCTAAGAAGAGAAAAGGAGAGAGTGAGCGAGCAAGAAGCCGCCGGACAAGAGTAAATGTGGGACTGACTTTTAGTGGTTGGTGAGAGCTTGGTGAAATAAAAGGCTGAAAGACAGACGCCGAGCTGGGCTGACTGCTGCTGGACTAGGCAGTGATATCAGCTGCTGCTGGGACCTGGATGATGATTGGCTGCTGGGGACCTGGATGATGATTGGCTGTTAACACAGTGGGTGTTACCCCGAAAATACACAGCATGCAGCACGGCTGCGTACTCTGCCATCCGCAAACTCACACATAATCTGTTTGTGATGCTCAGGTGCGTCTCCGCGGCCACAGAGCGTCGCGAGAACACACGAGATCTCGTGAATTCACGCATAATCACGCGATATTTCCGGCTGTAGTCTCTCTGACTCCTGCGATGACATTCCACGCCGCATCTTTTTTCTGGTGTCCTTATAAAAAGGATGTGAGGTGTCATCAATGATTACACCTGAAAACCCCTCACCTGTTGACTTCAGGTCGGCCCCGCCCATTATGACGTGTTCTTGTAATGAAACTCGATCCACGGTGATCACAGAGTATTTTATTTTGAAAATCAACCAGGGTTTTATTTTGTATTTTGTAGCTGATTTCCTTCCCCTCACGGTCTGCTCTGTGCTGAGTTTATGCTCCGTGCTCCGGCTCCGTGAACAACAGAAGCTCTGTGTGTGTTGCGGAGGGTGGAGACTGTGTGAGCTGACACACTGACTAACATGGAAACGGATCGTTCCACATCCAGTGTGTTTTAGCCTTCACTGTTTCCACATTTGCAGCGATCCTCAGCATCAGTTAAATCTTTAAAGAGCCGGCTGACGTTCATGTTTCCGCTCTGAACAGTTTGACATGAACGCAGCATGATCCTCGACCGGACGCGTCCTGTTGTGGTGAACACTCGTGTCTTTAATCGTGCACTCTGTCGCCCACATGCTCTCAGAGTACAGTGGAAATGATTATATCACATAGCTAATTTATTGTCTGGGCTTTTAAAAGTTAGAGAAGCTTCTCACACACACACACACACACACACACACACACACACTTAATCGATGTTGGAGCTTTTAAAACTTTGAAAAGCTTCTTTTTGTTTGGAGGCATCGTGCTTTGTGAGCGGCAGCATCAGCCTCGGGCTTCACTTTGTAAAACAAGCCGCTCCCTCCGTGACCTTAACCTGCAATATTTACCCAGAATGCACAGAGTTTGCCACAATAATAAAAAGTAATCTCAATCCAAATGTCAGAGGCGGCGGGTGGAGAGAGGTGGAGGAGGTGGAGGAGGTGGAGGAGGTGTCTCTTTTAAACGGAGGAAATGGTTGTTGGAGCCCGAGGCGAGTGTTTGTGGCGCTGAGGAAGTGAGACGTGTGTCACCTTTAATGAAATGTGTGTTCTCATTATCTTCAACAGGAAGCTGTGTGTGCAGGTAACTGCTCTTCAAACTGAGTCGGGCTGAGGACTCACCTGGGCAGGTTTGTTAGAGCTACAGCTGCTACAGCACAAAGATCAGGGAGTGTCTCTTTGGCTGAAGCAGCTAACGAGAAGACATGATGGGACCCCGTTAGTGCGTTAACCTGCTGGTAACCAATCAAAACACGCGTTTCAAACTGTAAACCTGGAGGTCCAGTTGGAGAGTGACGAGAGCTTTGTGATGTAAGAGGCTCAAACTGCAGCTTGTAGAGCTTTTATTGTGAAAGGCTCACCTGTGTTTAATCAGCAGCCTGATGAGCCTCACCTGTCAGGTCACAGACTAACACACCTGAGAGAGACCGACTGCAACAAAACCTGAAGAGGTGTTTGATTCCAGTCAAAGTTTCATTGTTTCTTCTTTGTCTTGAATATTTGTGTTTGTATGAAGGGACGGTACCGGCTCAGCTGTCAATCAAACACTGACACTTATTATTTCTGATATTAGACACCAAACTGAACTGTTGAGAAACTCTGTACATGTGACGTTCACACGTATTAAAGGGATTCAAGACAGTAAAATACAATCTGATAATTATTATACTGAAAAAAAACAAAGATCCATCACACCTACAGCGAACTGCAAATCTCAGCAGTGACTTTTATTTCCCAGATGATGATGTACTTTTCTTTCTTATTACTTTTCTTTTTTATTTCAGTTTTATCTTGTTATGTTTATCTTGTCAGCCAGCAGCTGATATCACTGCCTAGTCCAGCAGCAGTCAGCCCAGCTCGGCGTCTGTCTTTCAGCCTTTTATTTCACCAAGCTCTCACCAACCACTAAAAGTCAGTCCCACATTGAGGCCCCGTTTACACGTACAGTGGTCCCTCGTTTATCGCGGGGGATACGTTCTAAAAATAACCCGCAATAGACGAAATCCGCGAAGTGAGTTTTACAATTATTATCCATGTTTTAAGGCCGTAAAACCCCTAACCACACACTTTTATACACTTTTCTCAGACAGGCAACATTTTCTTACATTTCTCTTATTTAAACTCTCAAAGTTCAAACTTTCGCAGATTTAACAAAAATAAGTACGATACTGTTTTAGTAAATGAAACCAGAGATCAAAACCTGATTTCAAGCCCAAACATTTTTAACAAATTTAATTTTAATGATCAATCTACGAGGTCTGACACATCAGTGTCACAGTTCCTCTGACGGTGCCGAACACAATGTGTGTTCATACTGTACAGTACACTGTAAAAAAAAAAAAGCAAAATTACACTAAAAAAAATCTGCGAAACAGCGAGTCCGTGAAAAGTGAACCGCGTTATAGCGAGGGACGGCTGTACACAGGTATTTTTAAAAACGGAGACATTTCCCTTCGTTTGTATCTTTTACACGCAAACGGTGAACTTGCCTCTGAAAACCAATCTTTCTAAAAACTAGAGTGGAGATTCTGGAAAACTCCGGTTTTGCGTTTGTGTGTAAATTTTAGGGTTTAGAGTTTTAGGCAGCTGATGCACAAAAAGTGCGACCAGTGTTTACCTTTTGCTATGATGATGATCATGGAAGTGTTCAGAGTAGCAGTCGCATTTCTTCTGGTGCAAACACTTTTCATGTGTTTGCATTTGCATACACAGCTGATGCATCATGTCGATGACCAAAGACGAATGAGGGCTCAGAGGTCAGCACTTCTCCGACCTCTTCTAGGACCCAGTCGCCGTCCCCGCCGGTTGCTCCAACGTCGACCCGGGCGGACTGCTGTCTGGTGGGATAATTTTGATGCCGCCTATAGGCTTGGCGTAGTTATGATGGCGCTCGATGGCGTATTTATGCGGGTTGATGTAAACGAAAACTTTTTTGAAAACGATGCTATGTGCACGATGTTATTTTGGAAAACAGAGGGAGGGAAATATTCGTTTCTCAACATACCCGGCTCTGTGTAAACGTAGTCTTACTCTTGTCCGGCGGCTTCTTGCTCGCTCACTCTCTCCTTTTCTCTTCTTAGCTTCCTCCGTCAGCGTCCTCTTCACTCTCTTCTCCTCTGCCATCATGTCCATAGAGGCTGCTGAGCCTGGTTACCCGTCGCTCTGAGCTCACCGCCAAGCTGACGAACTGAGCTAACAGCAGCTACAGCTGTCAGCAGTTTACTTCACTGTCCATCATAAACTCTGTAAATCACAGACACCAACGCTGCTCCCTCGTGCTTAATGTTTGTCATCAGTGCTTTCACACATAAATGAACCAAACTTTCTCGCAGACCTCCGAGCTCTCGGCCGTGAAGTGAGGAGTGTTTTTTTTCTTACTTAGTTTCACCTCCTGCCAGCAGCTCTGTGAGTCTCTCTCTTCAGAGGCAGAAGAATCATAGAAAAGGTCACGGGTTGCACGATTGGCAGCTGGTATTTGCGCCGCAGTCAGCCTCCACCCCGTCCACGCCGGCCCGACGTGTTGCCGCGAGCCGGCGCCGTGACACGAACAAGCGCTGACTGCTGTACGCAGTGTTCTCCTGCCTGACAGGCGGCGCTGGGGGTTTGGAGGACCGTGTCATTTAACACAAAACGCCGGCGCCTTCACTTCCTCTCAGCAGAGGTTTGAAGCTCACATCACATCGAGCTGCAGACAGAACAGAAAGAGAGAAAAGCACTTTCAATTACTGACTGAATGGCCAACGATTAGAGGCTGTCCAAATGCATTACGGGAAATATCTGGAGAATTGATCATCGTCCTGTGTGCGTCAGACGGTTATTTTTACCTGTTTTTCACAGTTTAACCGCTCTGTGATCACAGGAAATTGTTCATTTCATGTCGAAGGTTCAGAAGATGTTGGACGGTGAAATCTCTTAATAACAAGTTTGAAGTCTGGAGTGTTCCTGGGCCCTAATATCCTTTATACAACGGTGGGGTTTAAATGCAGAGCTACCCGATGGGCTGGAGCTCACAGACGTCCAGGGCTGGATTCTCTGAAACTTTGAATGATGTTCTGGATCCATGGTGAAATCATGAATTCATGAAGTCATACCAGATCCTGTTAGCAATGAACCTTGTGTATATTTAACATGAAGGTTTATGAGTTTGAGTCTGACTGTCTAAAACCTGGACGTAGTCTTCGTGACGTCCCTGCAGACTGTCTAAGACTGGATGTAGTCTCTGTGATGTCCCCACAGACTGTCTAAAACCTGGACGTAGTCTCTGTGACGTCCCCGCAGACTGTCTAAAACCTGGACGTAGTCTCTGTGATGTCCCCGCAGACGGTCTAAAACCTGGACGTAGTCTCCGTGACGTCCCCAAAGACTGTCTAAAACCTGGACGTAGTCTCCGTGACGTCCCCGCAGACGGTCTAAAACCTGGACGTAGTCTCTGTGACGTCCCCGCAGGATGTCTAAAACCCTGGACATAGTCTCCGTTGACGTCCCCGCAGACTGTCCTCTAAACCCTGGACGTAGTCTCCGTGACGTCCCCGCAGACTGTCTAAACCTGGACGTAGTCTCCGTGATGGCGTTGGGCTTTATTTCATGTTTATAGTAAATGTGGGGTGTCATTGATTATCAGCGTTGGAGTCGTAGGTAAATGTTTGGGGTATCAAGCCAAGCTCGGATAAAGATTGGAACCTTTTTCTCAAATGTCAGATAAGGAATTTCCCAGCATCCTCTGCCAGCACATTCCTCGCCTCCCTCAGGACGTTCCTCTTCCTCCTCCTCCTCCTCCTCCCCTCACTCTCCTCCTCCTCTCTCCTCCCTCCTCCTCCTCGTCCTCGTCCTTGTCCGTCCCAACGCTCGTCCTGACATTTCTTTTCTCCGCTTTCCTTCCTTCCCTCTCTCCTTCCTCGGGGCTTCTCGTTCTCTCCAGCCCTCGTCGCTGCTCCCTGCCCTCACAAATGTCATTCCCGCCGGCGCCGACCGAGCAGGCGTCACTGTCAGTGTCTTTCAGCGCCGCGAGGAGACGCCGTATCCGCGGACGGGACGACACATTGAGGGGGGAAGCTGAGCCGCGTGCTTCAGATCGCCTGTAAAACTCAATCAAACCACCACGCCTCTGAAGAGGCAGGGAGGAGGCAGCGGTGGGAGGGGGGCAGAGGCGTGGTGGGGGGTGGTGGTGGTGGTGGTGGGTGTGGGGGTGGTGGTGGTCGTTGTATGAACGGAGAGTCAAACGAGAAGCAGCATGGCAGCTGGCGACCGGCCTTTTAACATCAACACATCCTCCCAGTAAACAAAAAGAGACAAATGTTTGGTCACATTGAGATGGCACACACACACAAACACACACACACACACACACACATGCACACACACTCAAACACACACACACACACCACACAACACACACACACACACCACACACATCACACACACACACACACCACACACTCTGTGTGAGTGTGTTAAACGGCTATTTGCTCTGCCTGCCTGAGCCAATGGGATTCAACCAGCCGTGGAGGTGTGGCACACAGCGAAGCTTCGACCACGATTAGACGAAGAGCTCAGAGCTGAGCCCAGGGATTACCTGTGTGTGTGTGTGTGTGTTGTGTGTGTGTGTGTGCGTGAACTGCTGTTACTCCTATGTCTCTGACATTTTTCACTGATTCAGATTCTGAATTTAAACAAGATGAAACATTGAACATCATCAGTTAACCTCTAATGACAACACAATGATGACCATGTCCCCGCAGACTGTCTAAAACCTGGACGTAGTCTCCGTGACGTCCCCGCAGACTGTCTAAAACCTGGACTAGTCTCTGTGACGTTCCCCCGCAGACTGTCTAAAACCTGGACGTAGTCTCCGTGACGTCCCCGCGGACTGTCTAAAACCTGGACGTTATCTCCGTGACGTCCCCGCAGGACTGTCCTAAAACCTGGACCTGTAGTCTCCGTGACGTCCCGCCAGACTGTCTAAACCTGGACGTAGTCTCCGTGACGTCCTCGCAGACTGTCTAAAACCTGGCGCGTAGTCTCCGTGCGTCCTCGCCGCGTCTAAACCTGGACGTAGTCTCCGTGACGTCCCTGCAGACGTCTAAACCCTGGACGTTAGTCTCCGTGACGTCCCCGCAGACTGTCTAACCTGGGACGTAGTCTCCGTGACTCCCCACAGACTGTCTAAAACCTGGACGTAGTCTCCGTGACGTCCCCGCAGACTGTCTAAAACCTGGACGTAGTCTCTGTGACGTCCCCGCAGACTGTCTAAAACCTGGACGTAGTCTCTGTGACGTCCCCTCAGACTGTCTAAAACCTGGACGTAGTCTCCGTGACGTCCCCGCAGACTGTCTAAAACCTGGACGTAGTCTCTGTGACGTCCCCGCAGACTGTCTAAAACCTGGACGTAGTCTCCGTGACGTCCCGCAGGTTTGTGAAGAGTCGTTGTGACGCTCAGTGTGGTGGCTCTGATCGTCTCCAGCTTGGCAGTCCAGGTAAAGCCTGGTTACGGTTGTCCGGCTCCGGTTCTGGCATGACAACTGCTGCCAGCCGCAGTTCGTTGACTGTTTGTACCTCAGCTGTTTTGGACCATCGAGATTTAAACCACGGTACGCTGGATGAATGGAGATCGGGTAACGTTGTGTTTCCTGTTGTCTCACTGTTACTATGAATAAATACTGTCGGCCAGACACAGAGACAAATGTTTCCCTCCTCTCCTTCTGTCGGGGACCCTGAACGCCTCGCGGCAGCGAACGCCTCCTTCATGAACTGTGAGCAGGAAGCCCAGGTGGCGTCCGTCTCGAGCCTCACGCTGTGATATCCGTCTTCCTCCCTCCCTCCATCACTCTTCCTCCTGTTGTGGAAAAATAAAACCAACTGTGACTAACGAAGTAAACTCCTCACCTGAGTCGACGGGCCTCCTGAGCGCCGAGCTTCATCCATCCAGAGCCGGACGTCACCGAGACAAACAAGACGGAGAGCGATGCTTCAGCTGCTGCGTGACAAGCATGACCGATGACGGACGAGTGGACGCTCGGAGGATCCACATCCTCGTTTTTACCTCTCACAATCCGACGATGAATGGATGTGATTTGTTAGAAAACATTAGAAAAGTTGGTGAGAGGGAAAGTTGTCAGAGTGAGAAGCACCGCTGGGATTTCTCTTCTACCTTTACCTCCCTTTTTTATTTTAGCTGTCAATCAAATCAGAGCTGGAGGTGAGAGAGGCGGGAATCTTCTTCTTCTTCTTCTTTGGTCTGTATCCAGCACAAACACATGGCAGCTCTCCATACATCTGAGAGACTCTCCTGGGAATGAAAAAACAAACCGTGCTGGGTGCCGACGGCCTTCGACCCCCTGAACGCTGAATCAGCATTCACGGGACGGGAGCAGATCAGGTTGGAGCTGAAGTGACCGTCTGCCTCGCCTCCAGCTGCTTCCATCGCAGATCACAGGCTGCCGGATGGATAAGAAGCTGCTGTCTTTACATCATCGACTGTATCAACAGTTTGTGAGAGGCACTGAAGGAAACAAGTGGCTCTGGATGTTTTACAGCAGTCTGCATCTCCACACTCAATGAACACAAAGTTTTCTCCTTGCTGAGATTGTTTCGCTGTCGACAGGTTTGTTCATATGCAAAAAGAAAAGTTCTGTTTCTTTTGTCCCTGTTGGTCTCTCAGGCTGAATTATATTTGAGCTGAACTCCAGTTTGTTCCCATCGATGTCCGAACACCTGCAGAAACTATAGACCAGGGTTAGTTCAGTTCTGAGAACCTTCGCTCACAGCATCATGTTTAAGTTGCAGTATCATTTAGTTCTATTATTGTATATTACAATTATTTTATATATATTGAAGCAGGAAATGTAAAATAAACTCAACATGTTTCTGGCTCTGCGGTCCGCCTACTGACCTGCTATAGACTAAATCTTAATTCGTGGACAGTTTGCTGTGTCATCGTATCTTCCTGCACGGCAACATTTGTGACGTGAACGGAAATAAAAGAGAATATTTAGATTTGAATCCAGTAAATGTACTTCACTGTCTGCCTGTTATTTCCTCGCTAACACACACACACACTGATTTATTATCAGCACCTTCTGTTGAAGCAAACGTGTGGACGTTCAGTCAGGTAGGTTGGACTGACCGGACCGGACCGGAGCTGGGTCTGATTGTATTGAGCCTTACGGAGAAGCACGGGGCCTGGTTCACGTGGTAACATTGACCTGTTTGTTCCTGTGTTCTCGTCACATGACAGATCTAACGTGTGTGTGCTGAACACGCTGAAGTTATTGACTCTCAACAGGAAGTGTACTGAGTGAGTGTTGAGCTCTAACCTGTACAGTAACACGGTGATCGCTCATTATCCTGAAAACTCTGGGCGTCTCTGCTCTCGCTGACACGAGGACACTTTCACTCCGTAATAAAGCTCATCACGGCTGGTAATTGCCCCTCATTACCTCGGCATTTATCTGCCTCCCATCTCCTTAACAGGATAAAAATCAATCAATGGGCTGCTCGTCTTTTTGCTTCGCTGCTGCAGCCGCAGAGAGAAGATGGCGAGTGGCAGCGGCAGCGCTGGCGACGGCGGGTTATGAGGAGTGGATTAGGGCCGCCGCCCGGAGCTGCTGTGATGACACCATACAATCCTAATGGGCTTCTTCACGGCGCGCTCACCTAATCACCCATATCAAAACCTCTCACAGTCGAGCCGCAGCCTCTTATTTATTTGATTTCTCTCACATTAAATTATATAGGATTTAGAAAAGGGATTAATTTTTACCCTTGTAAGAAGCCTTAGCCACTTAATTAGGGCTGAAAATAATACTGCAATTATTTTTGCAGAGGTTGAGAATGGATTTTTTTTATGGCCTCAGAGTATTTAGTTAATTATAATGTTGCACTCTGACTGCTAATTTCTCCTCAAACTTTTTTCTGTTGTTGTGTGACTGAAGAGTTTTTTCCACTGAGCGAGCGAGGCCATTGTTATGCAGACTGTTGTTTATCAGTGCTGCTGCTATCAGTAACACAGCTCATCATTCACTGCCATATTGTTCCAACAAACAATGGATCTGTGTTCGCAGCGTGCCGTACAGAAATCTGATTTACAGATCAATGGACTCGATGGTTTTGTCTTCCACACAATGAGCCGTGATGAGACTGTGACAAGCTGAAGGTGGAACAATGGCAGCCGGGAGTTTTCTACTTTACCTGTGTGTGTGTGTGTGTGTGTGTGTGCGTGTGCGTGTGTGTGTGTGCGTGTGTGTGTGTGTGTGTGTGTTTGGCCTTGCAGCTTCACACACAACAGATCCATTCAAAATGTTTCTACCAAGTTTAAACCCAGTTTGAAGGCTCTCATTGTGGCATGATGGACGCCATCTAGTGACCATATTTAGACGAGAGCATGGAGCCGGTGGGGGACGTTGATGGACATGTCGCTTTGCTAAAACTAAACAGTAACTGCTTGTTGTGGAGAAGTTGCTGAAGTCAAAGGTCAAAGGTCAGGAGTTCAGAAAGTGTTCAGGAGCCTCTGATGTCTTATGCTGTATTTTTTAGACACTCTCAAAGTTCATCAGAAGTGCCTGAGTCGGTCTCACATTCTGCCCAACTCATCCTGGTGGATCGACTTTAAACCCCAAGATAACAGCACAAATACTACACGCCCAGAATGAGTCACAGAGAATGTCTTTACCCATGGAGGTGTTATTGTCAGCATGTTCTAGTCTGGAGACACAGATGTCTGTTTACGCAGATTGGACCGTCAACAACAAGCTATCTATTATGTCTATGAAGGCAGCAACAGGTCTCTGTGACCCTGGACACCACAGTGTTGAGATAGACTGGCACCTACTGTTCCCAACCAAAGCCAAACAACTAATACTGCTGAGGACCTCAAGGCCCACACGGGACCTCGAGGTCCACACGGGACCTCGTTAACCTCAGGAGAGGAAACTCCAGGACAGTGCTAACGGACTGGGAGCTCCCAGTACCAGCGGCTACAGTTAGGGGCTAAAATAGCTGCTAACAACAAAGAAAGACATGTGTCCATCAGGAAACTGAAACTGAAACTGACGCCATCTTGGGGTTTTTGAACCAGAAGTGACCATATTTGGACGAGGGTTAAATAACTAAATAGTTACCTGCTAACGGACTTTTTCATTTTCTGAGCTCCCAGTCCAGGCGGAGTCAGCTCATAAGACTGCTAAGTTAAATAACAGCAGCTTCAGTCAGGAGCTAACTCTGTAAGTCAGTAAAAGTCATCAGTGATCAGTGAGCATGCTCAGTCACTGGGCCGCCTGCAGCTGTACATACAGACAGAAATCAGCTTTACAAGCTGTTATTACTGTTGTTATGGGATTCTCTCAGCAGACGAAGCCAGCTACTGATTTAGATAAAAATACATTCCTAACATGAGCTCATCAAAACGGTGCAAGAAACCTCAAAAGCACTTTTGATGAGGCGGTTAAAAGTTTGATCAGAAGTCCTGGAAGAGAGTGAATAACGGAACATTTTGATCCGACACATGAAATAAAAGGTGGAAAATAAACCGGGACAGAGTTTCTTCATACGACATAAAAGAAGAATCAAATTGTGTCTTTGCAGCTCTGAAGTTTGGGATGTTTTTTCTTTTAAATCTGCTTCCAGGTGTTTGTCTGCATAAATGAATAAATGAGGTTTCTCTTTGAGGTAGAACACATCTTTGAGTAGACAGATGAGTGGAAATGGCAGCTTTAATTGGCACATCCGACTGTTTTTGTTCTGGATTGGCAGTCGAACGTGATGGAGTAGAAAGCGTCTCCGACGTGATGACGGGTTGATGTGAAGCCAGCGGTGAGTCAGGCTGGGAGCTCGGTCCATTACAGCTGCTGTTCGGAGACAAAATGCTGCTGTCAGGTGAACAAAAAACCTGGACCGCATCAATCAGAAACCTTCACTGACTTCATGCTTTCTAAAGCTCGGCTGCTCTGTGTGCATCTGACAGCAGCTCAGCAGATCTGTTTGGTCAGCAGCGACTCTCCTTCAGCTCCACACAGCTCGGAGACGTTTGGCTGGACGTGCAGGACGCTCATGTTCAGACTCTGAAGCTGGAAACAGACCTGACAACACATGCAGCTCGCTGTGCACTCACACTGATTGCATTATTTAACACATCTTCTCCACTTGTTCGTGCACAGGTCAGAAAAACTGAAGAGAGAACTGAACAGTGGTTTCCAATCATGACAAAGACTGGTAATGGTTTGAGTTTGTCCACATGAAGAGACGCTCAGTATACAAAGAGTTTACAGACACAATTAGAAACTAGCAGGTGGAGAAAGTGGAGTGACAAAAGCAGAACTGAAGGAGAGAGACACACTGTCCACATCAATCCAAAAGCAGCTCCGAAAAAAAAGAGCCACGAAGAACAAAGAGTCCGTTAGTGTAAGTGCTGCTTGTTGATGGCAGAGGGCAGAGGATGAAGAGTGCTCTGAAGGAAAGAACAGACTGTCTAAAACCTGGACGTAGTCTCCGTTATGTCCCCGCAGACTGTCTAAAACCTGGACGTAGTCTCTGTGACAAACATTGTCATGTCAGCAGTCCTGCAGGTAGTAAAGACGTACATGCTGGTGAGGAGGCGGTGTGAGGTGATGAGTCATTGTAAGAGTGTCTGTCTGTCTGTCTGTCTGTCTGTCTGTCTGTCTGTCTGTCTGTCTCTTCGTCTTTGGGCTGATTTATTTAAACATCGTCTGTTTGGTTAAAACGTTTCGTAAGGCGATTTAAAAAAAAATTGCGTTTGTGCAAAATTGAGCTTCACAAATAAAGTTGAAACTGAACTTGAGCGCCTCGAATCATGAAAAAAAACTATAAACTTTGATTTGCAGTTGTTTTGCTGGAAGCAGAAACACAGCAGCTATTTTCTCTGATATGTATTTTGGAAGTGATACAGGGAAAAATGATCGGGTGTCAGAAAACTGATTCAACAGCAAAACAACAACAACAACTGAGCTTTTCACTTCATGGAGGGAAAAATAAAAAACCGAGAGACGCAGGTGTGTGTGTGTGTGTGTGTGTGTGTGTGTGTTTTGTTTTTTGGGTTCTGATGCTTTATATGTTTTCATCTGCTGCTGATCCTGACTCAAGGTGATAAACATGGAAATAAAAACCTGCCTTTGTATGCTTTCATTTCCTGTTTTGAAGCAGCAGAGGGAACACTCACGGCTAAAAAACCAAGGGCACATCACACAATGATGATGTGCTCAGAGTGCGTCTGACATCCCATTAATGGCTGGAAAGCATTTATTATCCACAACTAGATTTTTAATAAACTTTCTAATGGGAGGAGTTTGAAATAAAAAAAGTGATTCATACACAGGGAACTCTTTTCAAGGTTTCAAACCGCCGCCTCCATCAACACTCTGTAATTAAAAACTAAAAAAGAAAATAAAGTGAAAGACAAACAACAACGAGGATGTGTGGACACACACACACACACACACACACACACACACACACACACAGACATGCAATATGCAGATGAGTACACACCTGTCTTACCTGGCGTATCCTTCACTGATGGCTGCCGTCATCTCGTTTGAGCAGAATGACACAAACAGAACTCAAAGTCTCTTTTCATGTTTTCTCACAGAAACTTCTTCCTTAGCTCATGCTGCCCTGTGTCGTGCCAGAACCGGAGCTGGGTGAGTAGGCACTGTAGCAGCCTCTATGGACATGATGGCAGAGGAGAGGACAGCGAAGAGGACGGTCACTCTTTTAATTCACAGGAACTTACAGAAGCTCTGATTTAACTGGACAAATCGGTCTGAAAAAGACAGAAATCCATGTGAATGTCACGTCATAATGAATAAACAGCACTACATGCAAACATAGAGGAAACCTTCAGAGAACTCCCATCAAACATTAAGGAAATATAAATAGACATTAATAAAAGATGTTCCTAAATCCTGGAGCCCACCGTCTAACCACAGAGAGACAGACAGGCAGACAGACAGACAGACAGACAGACAGACAGGCAGACAGACAGGCTGACAGACAGGCAGACAGACAGACAGACAGGCTGACAGACAGACAGACAGACAGACAGACACAGACAGACAAACAGACAGACAGACAGACAGACAGACAAACAGACAGACAGACAGACAGGCTGACAGACAGACAGACAGACAGACAGTCGGTTCATTTCCAGCGTCCAGCTGAGCAGCAGCCGCTCCGTCTTCCAGCTCCTCTCACATTATTTTATGGCACTGGGCTCGGCGGGAGCAGAAAGCCTCAGAGCCAAACTGTACCTACTGCTGGATGAATTTCCAGCTCTGAAAATATTACATTTCCTGTGTGCAGAGATGGAAATCAGTATTCTAACCCAAAGCAAAAATATGATTAATTGCTCCCCGCCTGAGTCCAGGCATGAGGGTAATAAGCCCGACTGGAGGAGTTTCTCTTTTCAAGCTATTCAGCTGTGCTCGCATATGTGCAAATACATTTTTTTAAATGTATGCACTACATTAGAAATATCCACAGAAAATTGAATTTGGATAGTTACATGTGTAAGTACCAAACTCATTTCAGATGAGGCTAAATGAGAGCAGAAAGCAGCGCCGGCTCTTTGATACGCTCAACAAATATCCTCCTCGGCTTCTGACGCCAAAGTCAGGGAATCTTTTCATTAGTTTTGGGCTCTGACACGCGCTGGAATAAATGCACCTTTTCTTTTTTTCCATTGTAATGTGTGTTAAATATTTCAGAGATTTGGACCTTTTCACAGAGCGAGCGAGGAAGATGGAGTGCGGTGGGAAGGAGAAAGCGGCGCTGTAGCGTTGGCGTCAGAGAAGAAAAGAAAACGCTGAGGCGAGATGTTGAATGTTTTCCTCATTGTGTTATCAGAGAGAAGACAATGTGCCGGATGTTTGGCTGTCAGGGAGGCTGCAGATCTCTGAGATTCAGAGCCGAGGATGAACTTGGAGACCTCCTGAAGACTGCTGCGGCGGTGTTTGATGAACCATCAGAACCGGCAGCTGGTTCTGGTTCCGCTGATGTTCAGAGTGCAGCCTGTAGCTGTGTGTTTGTGGAGTGAGTTCAACACATGTGGATAAAGTTGGATTAACTCCTGCGTCTGTTACAGCTGAAAAAGATCTCGTCTCTGCTGCAAGCTACATTACTGCTAGTAACATAACACATGTAGGCACCAGGTTTGGCAAGAATTGAGCTGAAGAATGGTTCTGGTTCTGGAGAGCAGTTTGGACTGAAGAAATAAGGCTCTTACCCTTTGACATTTATACGTACCAGTGATGCGCGGGTCCATGTTTGATCGACTCGCACCGACCGACGTTTTAAACCAACAAGCCCGAACTCGGACCGCAGCAAATAATTGTGAAATATTGTACCCAACCCGCTTCCTGACCTGCATCTTAAAAAGTAGTCTATACTTTCTCATCTTCGCGCCAGTTATTCAGCCAATACAGTCTGTGCATTACACAGAAAACTTTGTCTACATAAGTTACAAAACTTTACTCGCCACCTTCATTTCAAACGACCCGACCGACCGCGACCCGAATATCATTAAAAATATTGTTTGGTGACTCGGTGCACCCGCTCAATTTGGATCGACCCGTGCATCACTGATACGTACGTATACATACGACATGACAGCGCCACTAAAGTGAAGCCTAAACATCTGGATCGCCCCCTGGTGGCTGGCTGTGTTCTCGTAACACTGATGTTTGTTCAACTTTCCAGATAAGTTTGGTTCTGTCACGTCTTGATTGACAGCTGAGCTCTGCTGCTGTCTACACTGTAGTCCACAGTCTTTATAGACTCACTGATGATTTATTTTCATGAATAAAAAACGCTTATCCACATCAGGGTTGACACTGTGCGACAGGCGAGGTACGCCTGACAAGTCGTCAGTCAATTTAAGGTCTCCATTTAACCTGCATGTGTTTGGACCATGGGAGGAAGCCGGAGAACCCGGATAATCAAATCAAACCAAATTTTATTTGTATAGCCCAAAGTCACAAAGTACATTTGCCTCTGTACAGGGAGTGACGCCCTCTGACCTCTGACCTCTGACCCTGGGTAAGACCACGCAGACACACTTCCAGTCTGTGTACTGAATAACAGGACAGTGAGACAGATAACAGTGTAAAGAAGGCAAGTGTAACATTAGGAGGATTTTATTTTTGTATTTTAGATGAATTTCATGCTGCTGCATATTTATGAGGGAAAGGTCTGTGTGTTGGTGTGTTGGATATCAGCCATCGGGCCGGCGCTCGCTGGATTATTTACACATTCGACCTCCAACCCAGAACAACAACGAGCAGCTCAGCGTCGGCTGCTCGCTCCGCCCGGCGCTCTGCAGATTGGACGATTACGGGTCGTGACACTGACGCTTTGGCGCTAACGTTCATCTCACATCTCCTCCGAGGTCAGAAATAGACTCCGCCATCGCAGCGATTCCTTCCACATCCAGAATATTTGACATTTCCCTCCCACTTTCATCCTGTAAAGATTTGTATTATTACGCAGCGACAGGTTGGAGAGAGGAGAGCGACGAGAGCGCCTGAAAGAAGGAAAATAAGAAAGTTTCTTTATGTTCCCAGTGAAGGAATATTTCCCTCCGTTCATGCTGAAGAAATGCAGGGTCATGCAGACAGAGACACGCTGAGCTGCTGGTTGATATAAAAAGTGTGTGTGGTCAACAATTCAACAAAGGAACATTTGAAAGTGTGGAAACATTCACTGTTCGGGAACATTTAAAGATTCAGGAAACATGAATATATAATATAAATATATATCACTGTTACATAACGTTACGTCATGTTGCTTTAAACCTTAAATATATTTATTCAGACTGACGTCCTGCTGTTCCAGTCTGTTTGTCCACATATTCATATTTTTATAAAACATTTTTCTTTCTACTTTTTATATAGTTTCCTATTAGCACAGGTAAACTTTTTAACACAGTTATATATTTAATTTCTATGCAAATGTTTAATTTTCCTGTACATATTTAATTTCCGTGCATATGTCTAACTACTCTGCAAATGTTCAATATTTTAGCATTAAATTTATCTCAGGTTAATTTTAACGTATGGCTTCTGTGTTATAGGTTCTAATGTATCTATAAATATGCAGTGTTGCAGCAGGCGTAGTACTTCTTGCACAGTAACTTTCTTTTGGTGTAGTGTTTGTACCGCAGGCGTTTCGGACCACGGGGAAGAAGAGGCCGAGGGAATGCTGACAGGTCTGACCAGAATAAACTAAAATACAGAAGTTGTAGAAATAAAAGTAAGAAAGAAGAAACACTACAAAAATATACATTATCAATCATCTATCAGAATCTACAAGCGGGTCTAATGATGATGATGGTCATCCTCTGGGGACCTCGACACATCATTCTGTAGTTATTTTCCCAGTATTCGCAGCTCTGTGTGTCGGACACGTTGGATTTGTGCTGCTGGTACAGAATGAGAGTCAGTTTCTTTCTTTTAATTCAGCTCAAACTCTAATATTCAAAGTGAACGGCAGTCACATGGATCTTCATCTCTGTGCGATGAAGTAAATGTTCATTCATTGGTCGAGGAAACTTTAGCCTTAAATTATGTAAAAATCATCATGAACAGACGTTATGGAGACGAATGTTTTCTTAGTGGAGAGCGACAAATTAGAAAGTTTCCACTTTATTCCACCGAGTGTCTCAAGAGGAAGAATTATTCATGTTCATGTTCTCGTACTTCAGAGTTACCTACAGTTTTTATTTTTTATTTTAGGTAATTAAATTTCTTTTGTGCACAAAAACTAAATTATTGACTGGTTAAGAGTTTTCACTGGAACTCTTTACGAGCCCTTCTCAGCTCAAAGTGCTGAACTGACGTCGTTAAACTGTTCCAAGAAGCTGGAAACAAATCAAGCAAAGCTGCTCACACACACACACACACACACACACACACACACACCTTGACCCTCAGTGTGTGTGTGTTTGTGTGTGTGTGTGTGCTTTCAGCATGAAAACACACACACACCGTCTTCAGCGCTCGTCGTACGTCTGCTGAAAGTTGTGTCCGTACCCGACTGACAGACTTCACAGACGCTGCTTCACACGCCTCCATCCTCTCACTGTATGAATGAACCTTCAGCTGTACTCGAGTATTTGTTCTGATTACCAGGTCCCCAGAACCAGAACCAGAACCAGCAGCAGCTGATCTCACTGCCTAGTCCAGCAGCAGTCAGCCCAGCTCGGCGTCTGTCTTTCAGCCTTTTATTTCACCAAGCTCTCACCAACCACTAAAAGTCAGTCCCACATTTACTCTTGTCCGGCGGCTTCTTGCTCGCTCACTCTCTCATTTTCTCTTCTTAGCTTCCTCCGTCAGCGTCCTCTTCACTCTCTGCTCCTCTGCCATCATGTCCATAGAAGCTGCTGAGCCTGGTTACCTCCTCTTCTTCTTCCTGGTCGTCCATAACGCCTGTTGGTACAAACACTCAGTTCGTCAGTTGGGCGGTGAGCTCAGAGCGACGGGTACCCGTCGCTCTGAGCTCACCGCCAAGCTGACGAACTGAGCTAACAGCAGCTACAGCTGTCAGCAGTTTACTTCACTGTCCATCATAAACTCTGTAAATCACAGAGAGCTGAGGCGTTGAACTGTCGCCTTTACCTGATAGTCTGACCTCTTCTGTCTAAAACTAAGTGATGCTGGAGTGGATGAACACACAGAGTCCTCACAGTGATAATACTCATACAGTAACACACCTTGTGCTTCATTGTGTCTCCATCCTCCCTCCCTCCCTCTCTCTCTCTCTCTGTTCACGGCCTTATCTGCTCTCCACCAGGTTATTAGTTCCTTTGCCATCGCCATGGCAACAAAGCGCTGCGCCTGCCTTACTGCCGTCCATTATGTTTCAGAGAGAGAGAGAGAGAGAGAGAGAGAGAGAGAGAGAGAGAGAGAGAGAGAGAGAGAGAGAGAGAGAGAGAGAGAGAGAGAGAGAGAGAGAGAGGAGGATCAAAGCAGCTCAGTCACTACGGCGACGGACGAGGATGAAACCAACAGTGAGTCTCTTTCTACTCAAACCATAGTGGACCCCCTCTGCGTGTGTGTGTGCACGCCGTCCTGTCCAACAGGGGACTTTACCAGTGTTACACATTCAGCAAGTCAACAGGGGACCACCAAGTCAACAGGGGACCACCAAGCCAACAGGGGACCACCAAGTCAACAGGGGACATCCACCTTTCCACACAGATCATAATAATGCATCCATGCAGGTAGCATGTAACACATGAATGTTGCCCATAGCTGGAATAAAATATATTTATCTATTCTCATGAAAACATCGTGACAGTGTGATTTAAAAACGTTATTGATCAATCTGTTCCAAACAAGTCACAGGAAAATGAAACCACAATTAACCCGACGTGTACAAACTGGAATAAAAAGAGGAACCACAGTGTACATCCATGATTAAATATGAGCTAAAGTGTGACGTCAAGATTGTGAGCAACAGTCAAACCAATGTTTAAATTATTATTATTATT
>NC_040011.1:8946466-8991851 GCF_000972845.2 Larimichthys crocea | reverse complement strand
CTAAACACCGCTATGACTCACGTCTCCACGTACGCTGTTTGCGTGTCCTGCTCCGCCACACACGCCCCGTCGCTCGATTAGTGCGCTACTCGCGTTCTCGTGGAGTCGTGTAGGGCCCGGGCTCTCGCTCCCGCATCTCTGATGCTTTATATGTTGTCATTCTGCTGCTGATTCCTTGACTCAAGGTGATAAACATGGAAATAAAAACCTGCCTTTGTATGCTTTCATTTCCTGTTTGAAGCGCAGAGGGAACCATCACGGCTAAAAAACCAAGGGCACATCACACTGATGAATGTGCTCAGAGTGCGTCTGACATCCCATTAATGGCTGAAAGCATTTATTATCCACAACTAGATTTTTAATAAACTTTCTAGGGAGGAGTTTGAAATAAAAAAAAGTGATTCATCACAGGGACTCTGTTCAAGGTTTACAAACCGCCGCCTCCATCAACACTCTGTAATTAAAATAAAAAGAAAAGTGAAAGAACAAACAACAACGAGGATGTGTGGCCACACACCACACACACACACACACACACACACACACACACACACAGACCCTGCAATATGCAGATGAGTACACACACCTGTCTTACCTGTCTATCTTCCACTGTGGCTGCCGTCATCTCGTTTGAGCAGAATGACACAAACAGAACTCAAGTCTCTTTTCATGTTTTTCCACACAGAAACTTCTTCCTTAGCTCATGCTGCCCTGTGTCGTGTCAGAACCGGAGCTGGGTGAGTAGGCACTGTAGCAGCCTCTATGGACATGATGGCAGAGGACAGGAGAGCGAAAGGACGGTCACTCTTTTAATTCACAGGGACTTACAGAAGCTCTGATTAACTGGACGAATCGGTCTGAAAAGACAGAAATCCATGTGAAGCACGTCATATATGAATAAACAGCACTACATGCAAACATAGAGGAAACTTCAGAGAACTCCCATCAAACCTTAAGGAATATAAATAGACATTATAAAAGATGTTCCTAAATCCTGGAGCCCACCGCTACCACAAAGGACAGACAGACAGACAGACAGACAGACAACAGACAGACAGACAGACGAGACAGGCAGGACAGACAGGCGGCAGGAACAGACGACAGACAGACAGGCTGACGACAGACAGACAGGACAGACAGGCTGACACAGACAGGCTGACAACAGACAGGCAGACAGACAGACAGGCTGACCCAGACATACAGACAGCTGACAGACAGACAGGGCGACAGGAGGGACAGACAGACAGACCGACAGCCACGACAGACAGACAGGCAGGCAGACAGGACAGACACAGACAGACAGGACGTCTGACAGACAGACAGGACAGACAGGGCTGACAGACAGGCACAGGATCAGGACAGGCTGACAGACGAGGCTGACAGACGAAGGACAGACAGGACAGGCTGACAGGACAGACAGACCAGGACAGGTACAGACAGAACAGACAGTCGACAGACAGGACAGACCGACAGACCAGACAGGGACAGACAGACAGAGACAGACGACAGACAGACAGGACTAGACACGACAGACAGACCGGACAGGCAGACAGACAGACCGACAGACCGACAGGCTGACAGACAGGGCAGACAGCTGACAGGACAGGGACAGACAGGACAGACAGACAAGCAGACGACAGACAGCACAGACAGTCGGTTTCCATTTCCAGCGTCCAGCTGAGAGCAGCCCGCTCTGTCTCCAGCTCCTCTCACATTTTTTTGGCACTGGGCTCGGCGGGAGCAGAAAGCCTCAGATGCCAAACTGTACCTACTGCTGGATGAATTTCCAGCTCTGAAATATTTACATTTCCTGTGTGCAGAGATGTGAAATCAGTATTCTAACCCAAAGCAAAAATATGATTTTTCTCCCCGCCTGAGTCCAGGCATGAGGGTAATAAGCCCGACTGGGAGTTTTCTTTTTCAAGCTATTCAGCTGTGCTCGCTATGTGCAAATAAATTTTTTTAAATGTATGCACTCTTAGAAATATCCACAGAAAATTGAATTGGATAGTTACATGTGTAAGTACCAAACTCATTTCAGATGAGGCTAAAGAGAGCAGAAAGCAGCGCCGGCTCTTTGATACGCTCAACAAATATCCTCCTCGGCTTCTGACGCCAAAGTTGGGAATCTTTTCGTTAGTTTGGGCTCTGACACGCGGCTGGAATAAATGCACCTTTTCTTTTTTTCCATTGTATTGTGTTTAAATATTTCAGCGATTTGGACCTTTTCCAGAGCGAGCGAGGAAGATGGAGTGCGTGGGAAGGAGAAACGGCGCTGTAGCGTTGGCGTCAGAGAAGAAAAGAAAACGCTGAGGCGAGATGTTGATGTTTTCCTCATTTGTTATCAGAGGAGAAGACAATGTGCCGGATGTTTGGCTGTCAGGGAGGCTGCAGATCTCGAGATTCAGAGCCGAGGGATGAACTTGGAGGACCTCCTGAAGACCTGCGGGCGGGGTGTTTGATGACCATCAGAACCGGCAGCTGGTTCTGGTTCCGCTGATGTTCAGAGTGCGCCTGTAGCTGTGTGTTTGTGGAGTGAGTTCAACACATGTGGATAAAGTTGGATTAACTCCTGCGTCTGATTACAGCTGAAAAATAGCTGTCTCTGCTTGCAAGCTACATTAGCTATGTAACAAAACACATGTAGGCACCAGGTTTGGCAAGAGTTGAGCTGAAGAAATGGTTCTGGTTCTGGAGAGCAGTTTGGACTGAAGAAAAATAAGGCTCTTACCCTTTGACATTTATACATACCAGTGATGCGCGGGGTCCATGTTTGATCGACCCGCACCGACCGACGTTTTAAACCAACTCGACGCAGCAATAATTGTGAAAATTGTACCCAACCGCCTTCCTGACCCCGCATCTTAAAGTAGGTCTATACTTTCTCCACCTCTGTAGAGCTCGGCATCTTCACGCAGTTATTTCTGCCATACAGTCATGTGGCATTACACAGAAAACTTTGTCTACATAATTACAAAACTTTACTCTGCCATCTTCAATTTCACAACGACCTGCACCGACCGCGACCGAAATATCATTAAAAAAATATTGTTTGGTGACTCGGTGCACCCGCTCAATTTGGAATCGACCCGCATCACTGATACGTACGTATACATATGACATGACAGCGCCACTAAAGTGAGCTAAACATCTGGATCGCCCCTGGTGGCTGGCTTTGTTCTCGTAACACTGATGTTTTTCAACTCGTGATTTCCAGAGAAGTTTGGTTCTGGTCACGTCTTGCATTGACAGCTGAGCTCTGCTGCTGTCTACACGTAGTCTACACAGTCTTTATAGACTCACTGATGATTATTTTCATGAATAAAAAACCTTATCCACATCAGGGTGACACTGGGCGACAGCGAGGTACACCTACAAGTCGTCAGTCATTTAAGGTCGCCATTAACCTGCATGTGTTTGGACCATGGAGGAAGCCGGATAATCAAATCAAACCAAATTTTATTGCATAGCCCAAAGTCACAAAGTACTTTGCCTCTGTACAGGAGTGACGCCCTCTGACCTCTGACCTCTGGACCCGGGTAAGGGACAAGCAGAAGACACCAACTTCCAGTCTGTGTACTGAATAACAGGACAGTGAGACAATAACAGGTAAAAGAAGGCAAGTGTAACATTAGGAGTTTTATTTTTGTATTTTAGATGAATTTCATGCTGCTGCATATTTATGAGGGAAAGGTCTGTGTGTTGGTGTGTTGGATTCAGCCATCGGGCCGGCGCTCGCTGGATTATTTACACATTCGACTCCAACCCAGAACACAACGAGCAGCTCAGCGTCGGCTGCTCGCTCCGCCCGGCGCTCTGCAGTTGGACGATTACGGGTCGTGACACTGACGCTTTGGCGCAACGTTCATCTCACATCTCCTCCGAGGTCAGAAATGAACTCCGCCATCGCAGCGATTCCTTCCACATCCAGAAATTTGACATTTCCCTCCCACTTTCATCCTGTAAAGATTTCCATATTTTACGGCAAGCGACAGGTTGGAGAGAGGAGAGCGACGAGAACGCCTGAAAGAAAGGAAAATAAAAAGTTTCTTTAGTTTCCCTGTGAAGAATATTTCCCTCCGTTCATGCTGAAGAAATGCAAGGGTCATGCAGACAGAGACAACGCTGAGCTGCTGGTTTATATAAAAGTGTGTGTGGTCAACAATTCAACAAAGGAACATTTGGAACAGTGTGGAAACATTCACTGATCGGGAACATTTAAAGATGCAGGAAACATGAATATATAATATAAAATATTATCACTGTTACATAACAATTACGTCATGTTGCTTTAAACCTAATCTATTATTCAGACTGACGTCCTGCTGTTCCAGTCGTTTGTCCACAAATTCATATTTTTATAAAACATTTTCTTTCTACTTTTTATATATTTCCTATTAGCACAGGTAACTTTTTAACACGTTATATATTTAATTTCTATGCAAATGTTAATTTTCTGTATATTTTAATTCCTTGCATATGTCTAATACTCTGCAAATGTTCGTATTGTTAATATTAAATTTATCTCAGGTTAATTTTAACGTATGGCTTCTGCGTTATAGGTTCTAATGTATCTAGAAATATGCAGTGTTGCAGCAGGCTTGGTACTTCTTGCACAGTAACTTTCTTTTGGTGTAGTGTTGTACCGCAGGCGTTTCGACCGCGGGGAAGAAGAGGCCGAGGGAATGCTGACAGGTCTGACCAGAATAAACTAAAATACAGAATTGTAGAAATAATAAAAGTAAGAAAGAAGAAGAAAATTACAAAAATATACATTATAATCATCTAATCAGAATTACAAGTGGGTCTAATGATGATGAATGGTCATCCTCTGGGGACCTCGACACATCATTCTGTGTTATTTTCCCAGTATGCAGCTCTGTGTTCGGACACGTTGGATTTGTGCTGCTCGTACAGAATGAGAGTCAGTTTCTTTCTTTTAATTCAGCTCAAACTCTAATATTCAAAGTGAACGGCAGTCACATGGATCTTCAATCTCTGTGCGATGAAGTAAATGTTCCTTCATTGGCGAGGAAACTTGTAGCCTTAAATTATGTAAAAATCATCATGAACAGACGCTTATGGAGACGAATGTTTTCTTAGTGGAGAGCGACAAAATTAGAAAGTTTCCACTTTATTCCACCGAGTGTCTGCAAGAGGAAAAATTATTCATGTTCATGTTCTCGTACTTCAGAGTTACCTACATTTTTTATTTTTATTTTAGTAATTAAATTTCTTTTGTGCACAAAACTAAATTATTGACTGTTAGCTTTTCACTGGAACTCTTTACGAATCATTACTCAGCTCAAGTGCTGAACTGACGTCGTTAAACTGTTCCAAGAAGCTGGAAAAACCAAATCAAGCAAAGGATCACACACACACCTTGACCCTCAGGTTTTGTGTGTGTGTGTGTGTTTCAACATGAAAACACACACACACACACACACACACACACACACCCACCGTCTTCAACGCTCGTCGTACGTCTGCTGAAAGTTGTGTCCGTAACCCGACTGACAGACTTCACCGCACTCCATCCTCTCACGTATGAATGAACCTTCAGCTGTACTCGATGTTATTGTTTCTGATTACCAGGTTCCCCAGAAACGAACCAGAACACAGACCCAGCAGCAGTGATATCACTGCCTATCCAGCAGCATCGCCAAACCAACCAGACCCGCACAGCTAATGTAGCCTAGTCCAGCAGCAGCAGCCCAGCTCGCGTCTGTCTTCAGCCTTTTATTTCACCAAGCTCACCAACACTAAAAGTCAGTACCCACATTTACTCTTGTCGGCGGGCTTCTTGCTCGCTCACTCTCTCCTTTTCTCTTCTTAGCTTTGCCTCCGTCAGCGCCTCTTCCACTCTCTCTCTCCTCTGCCATCTGTCCATAGAGACTGCTGAGCCTGGTTACCTCCCTCTTCTTCTTCCTGTCGTCCATAACGCCTGTTGGTACAAACACTCAGTTCGTCAGCTTGGCGGTGAGCTCAGAGCAACGGGTACCCGTCGCGCTGAGACTCACCGCCAAGCTGAGAACTGAGCTAACAGCAGCTACAGCTGTCAGCAGTTTACTTCACTGTCCATCATAAACTCTGTAAATCACAGAGAGTGAGGCGGAGCAGCCGGAGGACATCAGAGGGAAACCAGAAAAAAATTCTCTCTCCTTTTTCTCTTCTCAGCTTCCTCCGTCAGCGCCTCTTCACTCTCTTCTCCTCTGCCATCATGTCATAGAAGCTGCTGACTGCTGAGCTGGAAACCTCTTCTTCTTCTTCTTCTTCCCGGTGCTCTGTGTTCACAGACTGAGCACAACCCGGCTATCGAACTGAGCTAACATGAGCTAACAGCAGCTACAGCTGTCAGCAGTTTTACTTCACTGTCCATCATAAACTCTGTAAATCACAGAGAGTTGAGGCGTTGAACTGTCGCCTTTACCTGATAGTCTGACCTCTTCTGTCTAAAACTAAGTGATGCTGGAGTGGGAACACACAGAGTCCTCACAGTGATAATATCATACAGTAACACAACCTTGTGCTCATTGTGTTCCATCCTCCCTCCCTTCTCTCCTCTCTGTTCACGGCCTTATCTGCTCTCCACCAGGTTATTAGTTCCTTTGCCATACGCCATGGCAACAAAGCGCTGCGCCTGCCTATCTGCCGTCCATTATGTTTCAGAGAGGAGAGAGAGAGAGGAGAGGAGGAGGAGAGAGGGAGGAGAGAGAGAGAGAGAGAGAGAGAAGAGAGACGAGAGAGGAAGAGAAGTGGAAGAGAGAAGACAAAGCACGACACGCGGACGAGAGAGGCGGAGAGAGTGAGAGGAGAGAGAGAGACAGAGAGAGGAGAGAAGAGACAGAGGAGAGATTGAGAAGAGACAAGAGGAGGGGAGAGGAGAGAGCGAGAGAGAGACAGAGGAGGAGGAGCGGAGAGAGACAGAGGAGACAGAGACGGAGAGAGAGAGAGAGAAGAGACAGAGACGAGAGGAGAGAGGACCGATGGAGGGAAGAGGGGAGGAGCAGGGAGGAGAGAGAGGAGAGAGATACCGATAGAGAGGAGAGAAGAGAGCGAGAGAGACAGAGACAGAGAGCCCGAGAGGGCAGAGGAGGAGAGAGGAGAGGAGAGAGAGGAGAGGGGAGAGAGGAGAGAGAGACAGGAGAGAGGAGGAGATGGAGAGAGAGAGAGAGACAGAGAAGCCGATCGAGAGAGAGAGAGAGACCCAGAGACGAGGGGGGGTAGAGAGAGACGGGAGGCAGAGAGAGAGAGAGAGGGACGAGAGGGGAGAGATGAGAGGGAGGAGGAGAGAGAGGCGGGAGCTTTTGGGAGGAGAGGGAGAGCGAGCGGAGAGAGGAGAGAGAAGAAGAGAGAGACAGAGACAGAGAGAGGACAGAAGAGGAGAGAGGAGAGGGAGGAGGAGGAGAGAGGAGGGGTCGAGAGAGAGACGAGGAGATGGGGAGAGAGGACGAGGAGACACGGAGAGAGAGAGGGGCGGGGCGAGAAGGACGAGGAGGAGAGGAGAGAGAGAGGGAGGACAGAGAGACCGAGAAGAGAGAGAGAGGGAGAGAGGAGAGAGGAGAGAGAGAGGAGAGAGAGCGTAGAGAGAGAGAGGGGAGAGACGAGAGAGAGAGAGAGAGAGAGATGGGAGCGAGAGACAGACGAAAGAAGGAGAGGGAGAGAGAACGGAGAGGCGAGGCTAGGAGAAAGAGAGAGAGACAGAGGACAGAAGGAGAGAGGGGAGAGAGAGAGAGAGACAGAGGGGAGAGGGAAAGGAGAGAGAGAGGAGAAGAGAGGAGCGAGAGGGAGAGGATGGAGAGAGAGAGGAGAGGGAGGAGGAGGGAGAGAGAGAGAGGAGAGAGGAGAGAGGACAGAGAGAGAGGAGAGAGAGACAGGGAGAGGGGAGGAGGAGGAGAGAGAGGGAAGAGAGGAGACGGTAGGAGGGGAGGAGAGAGGACCAGACAGGCGACATAGACAGAGGCGGAGGAGGAGACCGCGAAGGAGAGGAGAGAATAGAACGAGAAGAGAGAGGGAGAGAGAGAGAGCGACACGAGGAGAGAGGATGACGGGAGTGAGCGGGGGTGAGAGGGAGCGGTAGGAGAGAGAGGGAGAGAGGAGGAGGCGAGGACAGAGACAGATGAGGGAGGAGAGGAGAGAGAGCGGGGGGGGGGGAAGAGAGAGGAGGAGAGGAGGGAGGGATGAGGAGAGAGAGAGAGACAGAGCGAGGAGAGAGTAGAGAGAGAGCGCCAGAGGAGAGCAGCGGAAGGAGAGAGAAGAGAGGGAGAGGGAGAGGAGCGTGGGAGAGAGAGGAAGGAGGGAGGAGTCCAGCGACAGAGAAGCAGAGAGAAGAGCTGACAGAGACAGGAGCCGAGAGAGGGAGAGAGAGCGAGAGGCGGAGGAGAGAGGGAGAGAGAGAGCGAGGAGGGAGAGAGACCAGAGAGAGCCAGGAGAGAAGGAAGAGAGAGAAGGTAGAGAGAGACGGAGGGGAGGGAGAGAGAGAGAGAGGAGGGAGAGAGAGGAGAAGAGAGGAGACAAGAGACGAGAGAAGTGAGAGAGAGAGAGAGGAGGAGCTGAGGAGGAGAGTACGAGAGAGAGAGAGAAGGAGAGAGAGGAGAGGAGCTACAGAGACAGAGAGAGAGAGGAGAGGACAGAAGAGGACCAGAGAGGAGGGGGGAGAGGGCGGACAGAGGAGAGAGAGAGAGGACAGAGAGAGAGAGAGAGGGGGAGAGAGAGAGAGAGGGAGGCTCAATCAAAGGCAGCTCGCGTCACTCGGCGACGGACGCGGATGACCCACCAGTGAGTCTCTTTTCTACTCAAACCATAGTGGACCCCCTCTGTGTGTGTGTGTGCACGCCGTCCCTGTCAAACAGGGAACTTCCCAGTGTTACCACATTCGCAACAGGGGACCACCAAGTCACCAGGGGACACAAGTTCAAACAGGGTACCACCAAGTTCAAAACCGGGGACCACCAAGTCAACAGGGGGACCACCAAGTCAAAAACAGGGGAAAACCAAACCAAGTCAACAGGGACCCACCGAGGCCAAACACGGGGACCACGAGCCAACAGGGGACATCCACCCTTCCAACAGTCATATAATGCATCATGCAGGTAGCCTGTAACACTATGAATGTTGCCATAGGGAATAAAATAATATTTACCTCTTCTCATGAAAACATTGTGACCGTGTGATTCATTAAACTTATTGATTCAATCTGTTCCCAACACAGTCACAGGAAATGACACCACAATTAACCCGACGTTGTTACAAACTGGACTAAAAAGAGGAACACCGTGTAACATCCATGATTAAAAATATGAGATAAAGTGTGACGTCAGATTGTGAAACAACAGTCCCAAAACCAATGTTAACATTATTTATTTATGTATTTATTTATTTATTTATTTATATTATTATTATATTATTTATTATTATTATTATTATTAATTATATTATCAGCATCCGCATCATCCAATCATAATATTAATAATAATCTCCAATACTACGATTAACAATAATATTATTAAATAATAATATAATAATAATAATAATAATAATAATAATAATAATAATAATAATAACATACAACCATGGCTCCAAATGGGAAATGAATCAGGAGAACCCCTTTAACACCAAATGAATTGTTGAACCGGTTCTGTTCAGGATTCAACAGTCAACAATGGGTGTGGAGAATTTTTTTAAAAAAAGAAACAAGGACAGTTTCACTTCAGGTCAATTTCTTTAAATCAACAAAATGTAACAACAAATAATAAAAATAAAAAGTACATTTTCTGTTTGTTTTTCAAAGTGAGCAGAAACCAAACGTCCACACTTGGTGTGTGTAAACTGACAGTCCACTGTTGGTCATATAGCACAGTATGTGTGTGTAAACATTCTGTAGATTTGTGTCCTTAATTGACTTAATTTCACCTACACGGTCAAATAAACTACATACTGATGCATCATGTGGCCAAAAGTATGTGGACACCCCTGCCTTACATGTTTGGTCGAGGTCCTCAACAACAACGTCCATTTCTGCCACCTACCCATCGTGTCTGAGGTCCAGACCCGTCCAGACAGTCTTGTTCAGAGAACTCATGATCATAGACACTGGTTGGAATGTAGATTTTAGATTTGAGTCAACAGTTTGTGTTTGTGTCGCCAAATCTAGATCCATAAAGGAATTATTTTTTTTACTTTGGTGTTGAACTTGACATGCATGTACTGTTCGTACTGTCAGCGCTTTGAAATGTTCTGTTCTCTTTTTAGCTTTAACCGTCAGCGTCCTCTTCTCCTCTGCCATTATGTCCATAGAGGCAGCTAAACCTGGTTACATTGCCCAACACCTCTTCTTCCCAGCGGTACAAACACTAACACTCCACAGATTGTGCTGATGACGTCCTGTACGGCATGTTCACATGTACTGTGCTCTTACTGTGTGGTTCATGTAGATTCTGTGTGTGGGCTCTGCATGTGCTGTGACTCGCAGGATGTTTTTTAATGCATTAGCCAAACGCTGCGTCAGGCTGTGTAACGTCCTGTAGAGCCGTGATGCTTCACAAAGTGACATTTCAGATGCAGAAAACGAAGCCTCTCCGAGCTGAGACCTGAATAAACACTCAGTCCTCATCAGATTTAACCTGATGGTCTTTCAGTAAACACAATTCAGGTTCAGCTTGTTCTCAATGTACTGAGTGTGTCCAGAGCTGTAGGGTAAACTCGCTGTGAATGATAATGTGCTGCACTGGGTTTACTCATGAAATGACAGTTTGTTTTGTTCTCAGCCACCTATATCTGAACAGCAGTGAAGCTTCTGTACTTAAACACTGCCTGTATATAAACTTTACACCATCTGTGCTTTATGCTAAGAGGTATGAACATTTAATAATATAATGTAATGTGTCAAAGAAAAGACCACAGAGTAAAACATGTCAACTCTGTCAGGCATTTTAAAAATCTAAAGTTATGATTGTTATTCATGTAGCTTCTAAATTAATTAGAAGCAGTTATTACAAAACTCATTTACATAGTGAAGAAGAAGGGCTGCATCTTTTTGGTTCACAAAGTAAAAAACAGCAAGTGATAATATTTACTACTAGTACGTAATATTTTCAGACATGAGGGGGATAAATCTTCATCTTTGCAAAAGCAAAACAGTTTACACTGTTAAAGGATGGATGAGGAGAGAGAGAGGTGGAAATGCAAGATACAGAAATGTAAGAAAAGGCAAATAAATGAATTAAAAGAAGAAATTGTAACTTACCGGTTAAACTTACTGACAAAAGATTTAAAGCTGCGTTAAAATGAGTCTTTTAAAGCAGGAAATAACACGATATAACAACATTTGAATTCCTTTTCTATGTTGAGTCATGTCTGTAAGCACAGCAGGGGTATGAGAAAACATCAAACTGTTCAGCACACTTCAGCCTTACAAACATTTCTGTCCTCATGCGTCGGTGCTGTGGATCTCCGGCTCCCTCGTGCCTCCGTGTTGCACGACAGCAGAAGGCTCGGTGAAATGTGAGCAGGTTCAGTAAAGTTCAACGAGAGGAGGAAACGGATTAGTAAGCAACATTAAGAAAATATATCAAGCATATGAAACGTGTCAGTTAGAGGAAAGTGGGGGAAAAAATCAGGAAAGCTACTTAGAGCGGAGCTGCGGCACTTAGGCCCAATTAGAATGCATATTTTAAGTGGAGTTAAACCTGGTGAAATATTCATGATGTGCCCCACTGCTGCAGCAGGCGGAGGAGGAAGAAGAGGTGGTGGTGTTTGGTGGAAGGATCCACCTCCGGGGGGCGCCATGCTCCCATCGACTGTGCCCACTCAGCCTGCTGCAGAGAGATGGAGGGAAGAGGAGGCAGGTATGATGGAGGAGGTGGAGAATGGGGGTTTGGTTTACACTGCTCGCTCTGATCCTCAGTGATTTACTGTATGGAGCAGCTTCAGCTCCTCCATCAGCCACAGAAACACCGCCCAGCACCTCCACTCGCCGCTCATTAGAAGCAAACAGGACTGAAGTGTTTCTGAAGCAACGGAAACGCTTCAGCGTCTACACGAGAGCGCCGAGCCACAGCCGAGACGACTGTTTACTGAAGTTAGTGAAGCGTGAAGCTCGACAGATGGAGGAATCAGAAACGCTACGAGAACGCTCAAAGAACGTTTACCAAAGAGTAAATTATAAATAATAAATAAAACTTTTCTTCTTAAAGTCACAATCGCAGAACTTTTGGTGATTTGAAGAACCTTTTTCCTCCTTTGAAACCTGGTTACTGCTTCATTAGGAGAACCGATGGGTAAATGTTCCCCTACACCATGAAGAACCTCAGGCTGTGACTCAAACATTATTTACGTACATTTGTACAGAAGCAGTTTATATCGATGTTGAACCGACTCTCTGGCGCCTCTTTGTGTTTCTGCTCCAGGGTTCTGATGGCGTGGAGGCTGCTGGGGGCGTCGACCTCGCCGTGGCAGGTGTCTTCTGCAGTGTGGAGGAGGAGGAGGAGGAGGAGGAGGCACTGAGCTCAGACAAGGGCAAAAAAAAACAAACTCAAACAACAGAATTTTTTCTGAACTTTTCAAGGTTCCCTGTTAAAGTGTTTATTTGGCCGTCAGAGCTGAGGATCGCTCTCACTTTAAGAGCGCTAACCACCGCGTCCTTGGCCGCCGTCTGTGCAGAAAAATGGCAGCTTGTGAAGAAAGCTCAGGACTTGTTAAACTCTGCTCCCTGGTTGAGCTTTTAGTCTAACTTTTCTCTTCACAAGCACAATTAGACTAAAACAGACTTCAGGGACAATGAAAGAGAATATCTTCACCTTCATCATCTCTGTGGATGGAAACATTACAGGACATCAAACTGTTGGTGAAACTCGACTCCAGCTGGAAGTTTAAGGTGATGAATGTCTCAGGATCGTCCTCCAGCTGCCTGCTCACACACTGTGGACATTATTAACCCTACAGCTGCTGCTTCCATGTTCCAGGTCTATGAGACTTGAAGGTTTTATTACCTTAAATCTGTCTGACTGAGGTTTCATATTTGTCTGTTTTTGAGTTTTCACTAAAGATGGCGTGAGTGTGTGTGTCGCCTCTTGAAGGTTTTTCTTGCCTCTTTACATAATACTACAAAGAGTACGGTCTGTGTGAGGTGTCATCAATGATTACACCTGAAAACCCCTCACCTGTTGACTTCAGGCCGGCCCCGCCCATTATGACGTGTTCTTGTAATGAAACTCGATCCGCGGTGAACACGGAGTATTTTATTTTGAAAATAAACCAGAGTTTTATTTTGTATTTCGTAGCTGATTTCCTTCCCCTCACGGTCTGCTCTGTGCTGACTTTATGCTCCGTGCTCCGGCTCCGTGAACAATAAAAGCTCTGTATGTGTTGCGGAGACTGTGTGAGCTGACACATTGACTAACATTGAAATGGGCAACGAAGCCGTTCCGCGTGCAGTGTGTTTTAGGGGTCAGAGGTCCAACATGTTGCTGCATTTAAAGGAGAGACTGATTAGACAACCGGGTCCAGCTGAGTCAATCAACTCACCTGTCACTGCTGACCTGAGCCAACCACACCTCTGCAGCTGAACCCACCCCCCTCTGCAGGACTGATAACACGTGTTTAAAGGTGTGTTAGCATGGGAACATGTATGTTATTAAGGTAATGCATGTGAGGAATTATACAATTATTTGAAACTAAAATGCATTTTTTTTTCTTTAGATTTTTTTTTACCTTTTTCGAGCTTTATTTGACAGAGAGCTGCAGGTCGGACTCAAACCCTTTTTACAATAAATCTCAAACATTTCATCTACAGCTGGACCTTTGACATCATCAACATGTTTTGACCAACCAGCAACTTCTCTGTGAAGTGAAACACAAACTGCAGTTCCTCAAACGTCCACCTGAGGCTGGCTGCAGAAGTGAGTCAGTCTCCATAAGTCCCCATGTCCAAATGTCCAACTTCACAGCAGAAATAAACATGTTTACAGCCTGGTACAAAAAACAGTTTTGGTCTCTGTAGCTAATTTCCCCGTTCATGACAACTGTACTGAGGGTGAATTTATATACAACTCAGGTGTTTTTGTTCCTGATGAATGATGAACTTCCAAAATAAAAGCTGAGCTTGCATTGTTGTTTCTCTGGAGTCATTTGTTACGACAGTTTCACACTGATGAAACACCTTGAAAACATTCGCCTGCTCAGGAACGAGAAGACGAGCGAAGCGCCGACGCTTGGTGCGATGAAGTCAAAGACAAAAACTAATAAAGACGTGGTGTCGGTGTAAATATAGTCTGCCGTGACAGCTGCAAACGTTAACGTTAACTCTGACCGTGACTTCGGTGAATGTACATCAGGACAGACGTGCTCTCACCTCGAACGGCAGGACGCCGTGTCGGTGTCTTTGTAAACTCCTTGCAGGCTGTGAGCACGCTCGGCTGCCAGGAGCAGAGAGACGCTCAGCAGGTGAGACAGCAGACAGTTTAGAGCCGAGCGTGTCGAGCTGCACAAAGCACAAACAGGCCAGTTAGAACAAATGGAAACATGTTGTGTACTGAGGACGACCGAGACCTTTACACTCCAACGCCGGGAGCTGCTGCAGGGCTGAGAGAGAGACGGGGAGGGGGACGGTCAGGACTCACAGGCAGACAGGCAGACAGGTAGACAGGTAGACTGCATCTGTGCGGCAAAGAGGGTTCATCTTCACGTCAAACAGACAGACAGGTAGTGAGACAAACACACAAAACTTTAAGACAGACTGGACACATGAGGCAAAGTGTCCCAGGATGCATCTGGTGTAAACAGCCTGTAAGGAGAGAGAGAGAGAGAGAGAGAGAGACAGCTTTTATGTTAGACAGGTGAGGCATGAAAAGACGTGCAGTGAGACAGGAGTGAGACAAAGTGTACATGATGTGCAGCAGAAAGACAGACAGGTTTTTTGTTAGAGAGGCAGGATGGTAGACAGACAGTCCAACAGTAAGACAGACAGAGGGCAGAAAGCTAGGCAGTGAGACAGGTAAAGAGAGACACAGCAGACAGACAGACAGACAGACATACAGACAGACACATAGTCAGACAGACAGACAGACAGACAGACAGACAGTGTGTGAGTGGAATAAAGGCAGTCCTAGAGGAGGTGTGAGACAGTGAGTCAGACAGACAGTGAGTCAGACAGACAGGCTGCAGGCCTGGCTCCACATGTTAGCTGGAAGAGGCCATTTAATCATGTTTCAGCAGCAGTTGGTGGCGAGCGAGCAGCAGATGCCTCGCCATCCGACGGCGATTAATCCTCCCACCGGTCGTGAGCCGGCGGCCTTGAGCCTCCGCCATCACCACGGTGACGGGAACACACGGACGAGGAGGTGGAGGTGGGACGGAGGAGCGGGGATGGCCGCTCCACCGGAGGGTGTCTCCCTTCTACGCTTTCCTGCCGCCCCCCGCCGCTCGCCGGCCGTCTGTTTTCCTCCGGTCGTCCTCTCTGCACATGGCGGGAAGACCAGCTGGGTTCCTCCATCTCCAGAACATCTCCACACCAACACCGTGTGTGTGTGTGTGTGTGTGTGTGTGTGTGTGTGTGTGTAAACACTGCTTCAGGAAAATAAAACGACTTCCTGTCAGGATTTCACATTTTGTTTCATTTATCAAAGAAAAAACAAAAAAAACTTCCTCATTAAATTTCAGCTCCTCTTGTAGAACTCTGTGATTTACAGACTTTCCTGATGGACAGTGAAGTAAACTGTAGCTGCTGTTAGCTCATGTTAGCCAGGCTGCGCAGACTGGAGTGTTAGTGTTTGTACCACAGACGTTTTGGACAACTGGAAAGAAGAAGAAGAAGAAGAAGAAGAAGAGGAGGTTTACAGGCCCAAGGAGCTGATGTCGTGCCAGAACCAGAGCTGTATCATGGATCAAGTTAGCTGCTGAACTCTGCTGAAGTTGTGGCTTCAGCAGACACGTCTGATGCCGCCGACCATCAAGCAACAAAAACATGAAGTTCGTCCTTCAAGAGATCGATCAGAGAGTTTGTGTTTCGGTCTGTCCTCCTCCTCCTCCTCCTCCTCCTCCTCCTCTCTGTAAAAGTATATTTGTGTTGGAGCCAGCAGTCGGCATCCTGCGGCTCAGCTGGATGCTAATTGTGTCCTGGCAGGAGCTGGGCTCCCGGCTGCAGGAGCTGGGCTCCTGGCTGCAGGAGCGGGGCTCCCGGCTGCAGGAGCTGAGCTCCCGGCTGCAGGAGCTGGGCTCCCGGCTGCAGGAGCGGGGCTCCCGGCTGTAGGAGCTGGGCAGGAGCTGGGCTCCCGGCTGCAGGAGCTGGGCTTTCGGCTGCAGGAGCGGGGCAGGAGCTGGGCTCTCGGCTGCAGGAGCGGGGCTCCCGGCTGCAGGAGCTGGGCTCCCGGCTGCAGGAGCGGGGCAGGAGCTGGGCTCCCGGCTGCAGGTGCTGGGCTCCCGGCTGCAGGAGCTGGGCTCCCGGTTGCAGGAGCGGGGCTCCCGGCTGCAGGAGCTGCTCCTCACATACTGTCGGTCAGGTGATGCATGCTCTGCACGGCTGCCGTGTAATGGGATGCAGAACAAGCCGCCCTCGTCTGAGACAAATATCCACAGCGGCTCGCGGTGCATGTGTTACGGCGGCGGCTGCAGAGGTGGTAATCTGTGAGCATACATATGTATGGATGGATATTTATGATGTTTGAGTGGTCGCAGGGAAGCAGCAGCAGCTGCTGTCTGACTGCTGCTGTTAATTCACTTCATTGATGCCGGAGAACAAACACTCTGCTCACGCCGTCCAGGAGGTCACAATGGAGCATGCTGGGACATTTTTTATGGGAGTTTCAGGCTGTGGGTGTAGCTCACCTGTGCGCTGGGGTTCAATGAACTCTGGTGTGTTCATCCATCCATGCGGCTCATTTGGACGAGGTGAGGTTCACTCAGGTTAGAGAAACACAGCTCTGATATCAGCTACAGAAACTACAAACCCTGAGACACATTTTCATGTTTCATCACCTTTATTGATTATTCATCAACAGAAAATAACACCAACACTTAGCACAGTGTGAAACGATCTGAGCTGTTTATGTGAAGCTGGAGTCCAGAACGAAGCTGAAGCTCAGACAAGAATCAAAAGTTCAGCTCCAACTTTAAACCCCAACAAAACTCTGATTGGGTTATATATGATTAAAACACACACCTCTTGACCAGTGAGACGACTTGCTCACACACACACACACACACACACACACACACACACACACACACACACACAGTGAGATTCTGCAGCAGGTCGACGGTCTGAAAGTGATTTTACCTCTGGGGTCCTCATGTGTGTGTTTTTTTAAAGACTCAATTACCCAGCAATCCCATTGGCTGTTAATCCTTGAAGCTCCATTCATTCAGTTTAGGATGAGAGAGCCGAGGATCAATACTGAACTATAGAGGCTCGGCCCGCTACCTTCAGCTCCGAGTGCAGAATGAGCACTTACCTCACACTGTGTGTGTGTGTGTGTGTGTGTGTGTGTGTGTGTGTGTGTTCATGCTTTAATCATGCACACACACTGTCCTACAGATTGTATGAGTGTGTGGTTGAAACATCACTGTTCTGTTGATGATACAGATTTGTTTCACTTGTTTTGACCAAAAAGACTTTCACATTTTTACGTGTTTGATTGGCGTTCACAGCAGCCAATGGCGCCCTTCCTCTGTCCAGCCTCCAGCGAACACGACCGGACCGAACACGACCTCTGAACCAGCGCTTATATTTGTCGTTGTTGGTCCAGATGCTGCAGATCTGTGTGACTTCATGGAGAATGTTTGTCTGAATGTCTCGTCATTAAAGTGTCACACCCCTGTGATCAACAAACACATGATAGAACATTTAAAAAGCTCTGCTGTCTCATTCTCTTGGCTTAACGTGAATTGAGTCCACAGTGTCTCAGCGCTGACGAGATTATGCCAAAAACTGGAGGTGTTGATGCTGAAATGTGAAGCCGGAGCTGCCGGCTGGACGGATTTATGAAGCTAATCCTGACGTCTCTCTGAAACGCCTGGACGCTGTCATGCTTGGTGTTAATGTTCACATGCACACAGGTTTCCAAAATTTGGGATTGAACTGGAAGTTGCTGCTGATTAACGCCGTCTTATATCTTAAAATAATACGTCTCCAGTGATGAGTCATGTGACTCAGAGTCTGAGAACTGGCTCCGACTGCTGCAGAACTGTTCAGCTCAGATATCAGCATGAACGTCCACACGTGATTATGAAGATGATTATCCAAAAAACTTTAGCTGAAGACACAAAGTCAAATCTAATGAACATTATGAACATGACGTCCAAGCAAACTGTCTAAAACCTGGACGTAGTCTCTGTGACGTCCCCGCAGACTGTCTAAAACCTGGACATGGTGGAATAACGTTCTTTAAGTCCCAGACGTTGGATGTTTTAACCCTCCGTACGTTCTGTGTTTGGTTGCGTGAGCGCTGACTCAGTGTGTTGCAGCTGAGCCGGCAGTCTGCTGCTGCGTCCTCTCCTCCTCCAGCACATTCAGCAGCTAACCAGGTTACGCCTGAATCGGATTATCAATTTCTGGGCTAAGTTGAAATGTACAGATTGCGGGCAGGAGCGGGAGTGACGGGCTAAGGAGCTCGCTGTCAGGACAGATTGATGGAGCCACTCATTCACAGCGACACGGGGCCCATTTATAAAGCAGTAATTGCACGCTGTGATATCGACACTCTTCCTGCTTCGACCTTAACCCCTGCCATCCTCCTGCTCCTCCTCCTGCTCCTCCTCCTCCACCTCTGCCTCCACCTCTGCCTCCACCTCTGCCTCCTCTCGCTCCATGCATTCACATGCTCATCCAGCTCACATAATGGCTTCATCTTGTCCGAGAGCATTTTGTAAATCAAACTGTTGATTTTCTTTCTCCTTCTGTGTTCCCTGAGCTGCTTGTTAGCTGCACACGGCTAAAAATGTCCATTTCATCAGCTCGTTCTGTCCGTCATCGATCCTTAAAGACGTATTTTCTTTGAAACTGGTGGGAAAAAAATCAGCCAATAGAATAATTCATCTTGTCCCTCGATCAGTTTCTTCAGAAAACAGAAAGACAGAGGATGAAGACGAGAATGATCAGGACGACTTCTTTCGCACATTTCAAGAAAATTAAATTTGAAACTGTAACATTAAAAAAACAAACATATCATCAGTTTGAAGTAAACTGAAGCTGCCTGCACTGTCCCTTTAAGAAACATGAGCAATTCATCACGTGTCCGTAACAACACGAGATGAAGGACGTCACATGACAAACTTTACACGTAAAGCTGTAAAGCTGCTGTCTGCTGACCTGGACCAACACTTTGTTTGAGGAGAATAAAAGATAATCTGTGTTTTCTTACGTTATGTCATGTCATGTTTCAAACATGAAGATGAAGACACGAACATAACAGCTGCTTGGTGGAGTTTTTTTCAAAGTAACTACTCGGCTGTCTGCTTCCTGTTTCCGACCTTTTTATAATATTTAATATTTCTGATTTTATCAGAACGTCAAGACAAGAAACTGAACCAGTGAAACAAGAGTCTGCTGACGTCTCTTTAACAAGCGAGCATTTGGAGGAAATGTTGATTTACTATTTGTGTTAGCAGAGCCAATACATCGATAAATAGATAAATCAATCAATCAATAAGCAAATCTATCGTCATTATTACTGTTGACTAATATTTGGAGCTCGTCATTTTGGATACTCAAGAACCTGCTACCTCCATTGTTTTAGTGGGAGACATGAGGGGAATATTGATTTATTATTTTGCATTTTTCTCTGTATAAAAAGCTTGTTATGTTTTTGTCTTAAACCGCCGATGTTTAATGAAAAAAAACATCTAAATCAGGTTGAGACAGTTACTCACAGTAAAGATTAATTAAAATATTGCTTCTGCTACGACTGCATCATAATTAAATGAAACAAATTCATGATTCAAGTATTTTATTTATCGAACAAAGAGAATATAAATCTCAGGTTTAAAAGAGGAAATGCAAACCTGTGCTCGCTCAGATTATCCTCCGTCATCAGACAGAAACGATCCTCCCTCCTCTCTGATGATTATGAAATAATGTTTTTAAGACTCAATAATGGCCTGAATGGTTAAAATAGCCATTTTTACCTGAAGTGTCTGAAGCAGCTGAGGAGACGTGAGTCAGAGGAGGAGGGAGGAGACGGGATGGTGAGAGATTACCTAGCATGGGTTGGCAGCACTCTGCTGTTCCTCAGCTCACACATTTAGTATTCTGGCTCCACGCTGGCTCAGATCAGATGTGTTATCACACGCTGGAGTGCAGGAGATGGGATGCTAATTTAAACCTGCAGAGGGAGGAGGAGGAGGAGGGAGGAGGAGGAGGAGGGTGGAGGGGGGAGGAGAGCTGTGCAGACATTAGGAGGAGGCGGCCAACATGAATGAAAAACAAAAACAGCTGTTCTCTCTGATCGCAGAGCTGTCGTTCACGTTAAAGAAGCTCGATGGGATTTGACGTGTTTGTATTTTTATTTTAATCAATGCAAAATGTGACAATAATTAGAGTTAATGTGGTTAAACACCATCTTCATCTTAACTGATGAAATACATGAGCTCCTGTGAAACAACAACTTTCAATCATTTATTAGAAATCAATATTTGTGTGATGAAAAATGTTTTTACAGTACTTTTCTGTTTTAAAAAATGATGTCCATACTAATAATTTTATCTTTTTATTTGATTCTATTCTTCAGTAAACATTTACATGAACATGTAGCTTTACTTTCCAACTCTGTAACCTCATTTACAGAAAATAACTCCAACAGTTTAGTAGTAGTAGTTTAAAGTAGTTTAAAAATTGTACGCAAAACTCAAATTTTTATCTGTTAACTAACAACCAAACTATTAAATGTTTATGTAAATAGTAATAATTAAACATTTTTCTTTTTTTATGTGAATGTGAACCTTTACAGCCAAACTGTAACCTCATTTATGGAAAATAACCTTTTACAGTTTTTACAAAACTCATCAATAACAAATTATTTCTCATGTCTATAGAAAAGATGACTGTAGTATTAATACAGTATTTCTCTGTTTTCTTAACATACATACACATTTATGTTAAATGTCAGTGTCACCATATCAACCATGGGTTCTAGTCACTGGAGACATTTGTTGTAAAATGAGATTTAAAAACAATCTGCACACATCAAATCAAGTCACACGTTACCATCCTAATGACATAATTATCCCCAAATGATTGTTTAAAAATGAAAATAATATGAAGAGATGATGCAAAGTAACGGGCATTAATCTCTTGAATCTTTGTCACAACAGTAATAATTGAATCTTTGCATGAGGAATGTGCTGTAATGACAAAAACAAAAACGAGAAAGTAAACGAGCTTAATGTGGATTCATTTATTCACTCATATGAATAAAAAGCTGATGGAAATGTGGGCTAATTACTTTTACAGATAAAAACTGAAACTCTGATGATAGAAAATCAGTTATTCCGGTTCATCATCGTCAAAGTCAGTCGGCAGGATTCACTGCCTGGGAACCACAAACGCAGATACACCGTCAGTGTACGGAGCTGAAGCTACCAGACGGAAACTTTCATATAAATCTACATTAAAACAAAGAGCTGTACTCGAGTATTTGTTCTGATTACATTACTTATGATCACTAAAAGTCTTCTTGCTCGCTCACTCTCTCCTTTTCTCTTCTTAGCTTCCTCCGTCAGCGTCCTCTTCACTCTCTTCTCCTCTGCCATCATGTCCATAGAAGCTTCTGAGCCTGGTTACCTCCTCTTCTTCTTCCTGGTCGTCCATAACGCCTGTTGGTACAAACACTCAGTTCGTCAGCTTGGCGGTGAGCTCAGAGCGACGGGTACCCGTCGCTCTGAGCTCACCGCCAAGCTGACGGACTGAGCTAACAGCAGCTACAGCTGTCAGCAGTTTACTTCACTGTCCATCATAAACTCTGTAAATCACAGAGAGTTGAGGCGGAGCAGCCGGAGGACATCAGAGGGAAAACCAGAAAACATTTCTCTCTCCTTTTCTCTTCTTAGCTTCCTCCGTCAGCGTCCTCTTCACTCTCTTCTCCTCTGCCATCATGTCACGTTATGTCACTGCTCTGGTCCAAATCTCCTTTGTTGATGGACAGTGAGCAACATGGGATGATGTCAACAAACGAGCAGCAGAGTCCAGACTCAGAGCTAACGTTTCTCTGATTTATTGTCATGTACTGTCAGTTGTCTCAGCTGGCACTGTGAGGTGGCAGACAGCAGCTAACAGCAGCTACAGTTCCCCCAGCAGACCTCGACCCGAGCCGCCTCACACACCTTCCATTCAGGCTCGTTTTGGGACGCTGGAGCAAATGTTTGAAGATCTGGCCTACATCTGGTCCTCCTTCTGTAGTGTCTGAGAAAACAGAGCCGCTCCTTTAATTCTGTCTCTTCTTCTTTTCTTTTTCTTTCAGCTGTGCCTGTTGAGCTGGGCTGCCACTTTTCATTCTCTTTCATTACTCCCTCCCATTATTCTCTAATTTCCTTCCCCTCGCTCTTCGGGCACCTTTTGCACAAAGCAATCAGCCAGCAGTTAATGTCTGGGACTATCCCGCGCTGAGTGTCTGTTTTTTTTGGGTTTTTCTGAGGAAATGAGAGGAGACAAAAGCAGAAGCCACTCGTGCCGCCTTGGCCCTCGTCCTCGCCATGATCGCTCAGAGATGAGTCTGTGGAGCGGACTCATCTCGCTTTGCTGGAGTTGTTTTGTGGCGCTCGCAGAGTAATGAGTGTGTTTGTCCTCCCGGAGCAGAGCTCAGCACTCCTCGTCTCTCTCTCCGTTTGATTCGCCACAGACAGGAAACAGCAGGTGGTCGGCTTCGTGATCCACGGAGGAGGACTGCGGGACAAATTTAGCATATGAACATGAGACGTGATTTATGTAAGGAACAAACAAGCTGCTGATTTGGACGACACATTTTCAGACACACCAGTTAAAACATTGTTTAATGTAAGACACACAACGGACTGCAGGTGTGATTGGTCAGCTCGCTTTAATGAGGAATCAAGATGGAAACTAATTAGCATAATTATGTTTTACTTTTAAAAACCAAATGAGGCTCATTTGCAGACTAAACTGTAACATTACATTTAAATATATAAATATATATTATAGATATTCAACATGTTTATATGTGACGTACCAACAACTGATTCACAGTCTGAAAACCACACAAGCGTGCATGTAATATCCAAGCAAGCAGCAGACTGTCTAAAACCTGGACGTAGTCTCTGAGACGTCCCCGCAGACTGTCTGAAACCTGGACGTAGTCTCCGTGACGTCCCCGCAGACTGTCTGAAACCGTCTCCGTGACGAATAAGTCCTGCACATTAAAGCGTCTCGTGGTTTACAGACCTATCCATGTTCCCCAGACTTCCTCAGTACAGGAACATGTAGAGGGACCTCTGATGTCGGGAATGTTGACACGAGATGAATTTGCATCCTTGAATATTTCCTACAGTGCATCGTGTGAACAGAGTGCTGCTGGTTCTGATAGACCCAAACACACCCCACATGTTTCTACTGCATGTTTTGTGAGTTGATGTGTACGTTCTGCACACACACACACATGTTCCATCATTTGAGTTTCAGAGTCTCAGCACTCGTGGAGCTCAACATGTGATTAAAACAGCAGAAGCAGAAGTTGTAACAGTCACAGTTTAGTTAACAGTAGCTAATCGTTCTCCATGACACATCAGTTCTACGATGTCTCACCCACACAGATCCTTCAGCAGTCGAGCTGGCCAGGGATCAGATAAATGCCTCAGTATAGTTTCTATAGATACGGCTTGAGCCTTTAATGAGACATTTTACCTGAGTTCACCTCTCACAGACAGAAGAGTTGTTCTAACAAACCTCTCTGCTCTCCGTCTGCCTCTCTGAGTCCGAGTCAAACAAAAGAGGAGTCAGAGACTCTGACTTGTGTTCTGCTTTGACATTACTAATGTATCACACAGTCACTGATGGAGGCGGTGTAGAGTAAACATGACGGAGCACAGTCTGAACACTTGGTTTCCTTACAGTTAAGATGGGACGCCTATCTTCATACAAACATTTTCCTGATTTCAAGCCATGTTCACAGAGGCAGGTTGGTGCAGTGATTAGCACCCCGAGCCCCGGCTCCAGGGTGTACCCACCTCCCGCCTGATGCCAGCGGGGACTGGCTCCACCCTGATGAGGAGCGTTACACGAGGTTGTGTTGGCATTAAGCATTTCCACAGAACGCTTGCAGACACCTTTCCAACATGTGGCTGGACTGCTCCTCTCCTCGGTGATCTCTGCGCTGCCGTCCTGCGTCTTGTGTTTCACGTAAACCTGGTTTGAGTTTCACACTGCGGTTATTAATAACACCATCAGTCCTCCGCAGAAGCCTGTCACTTCTGACCTAATGATCCGGGCCCAGTCATTGAATGGTCGCTGACCCCTCGGCTTTGTCTTCATCATCGGAGCGGCACCTTCATCATCTTAGGCTGGAATTCGATCTGCGAAGCCGCATTAACCTGCGTCCAATCCTCCGCATCATCCCGGATCTAATTGCCGAAGACATTTGTCATTATTATCTTTCTCTTTTCACCTTCTTCTTCTTCTGAAGCCCCCTCCTCTCCTCTGCTTCCTCCTCCTCTGCCTCGTCTCTCACACAGCCCCCGTTCTAAGCCTCGGTGTTATTGTCGGCACATTTTCATTATCTTTGAGAGGCTCTGCGCTCACTGTGCTTTGATGAGTTTATGAACAGTGGCACCTCTAATCCGAAGGAAGATGCTCTTGAGAACGCAGTGATCAGCGCACATCACAGCGGCAGCAGCCGGGGGACGAGCTGATGTAATTTTACATTTGTAATAATAATCTGGGAAGTCTTTAATGCGATTCAAAGACAGGCTTGTCAAAAATAATATTGCAGAGTTTATATGAGGTGATGGACTGAGCAGGGCGGGGGGGTCTGCTGCTGCTGCTGCTGCTGGAGAAATGTACATTGGGTTGATTGGAAGTGTGCTGGCGGTAATTGAGGGCTTTGTTGTTGCCTTGTCCACAAATGGATTTCTCATTACAGTGAATGCAGCAGCATGTCCTCTGCAGTAAATGGTTGCCATAGGAGCTGTAATAACACGTAATGCATGACCCTCGGCCCGGTCGCGGCCACTTTTAAGAGCCGTCGCTGCATGTTCGCAATTAGACTGACATTTACAGCGCAGATATTAGCACATGCACCGTGCACACGTGGAGGACGGACGGCGTGCTGACGCTGAGCGCTTCTTTTCTGTTCTGACGTGACGGCTCAAACGCCGCCGTGTGTTTTGTTCCTGCAGCGTCGCACTTTGAAAACGCCATAAATAGCCAAATCAAAACACTTGTCAACACGCTCCGGCGACACCACCCCCTCTCCTTTGACTCACCGCTTTCATCAATTCTTTCACTTTCCTGCCAGATAAACACTTTCCCTGCAAATTGCTCTGCATAATCAAAATGTGTCTGAGTGCAGTAATCAGAGAGCGGGAGCGAGGACAGGAAGGCGTCCTCTTGGTGGTCTGCAGGTCTTCTCTGTGGAGGTTCCGGGCCGCTCTCGTCTGTTCTCGTACGTACAGTGAAGCTGCAGGTCTCCCTCCTGTTTGCTGTGTTTGTTGCCATCTGTCCTCTTAACATTTCATGAGCGACAGAGAGAGCTTGTTGAAATCCATAATTCAGGTCCTCACAATTTGTCCCAACGAGTTGCCGTAGCGTGTTCACCCTCCTCCTGCTTCCTCTCACAATTACAGAACAAACGCTCCTTGAACGCCTCACTGTCTCTGCTTGCTAATTCATCCCTCTGGTTTTTTTTCTTCCTTTCTTCACCGGGTGCAGCTGTTTCGCACTGACTGTTGGTGGGCCGACTACAGTAATTAAGCACCAATTAGCCCACCTTCAGAGCTGTATTAACGAGGCTCGACAGCCCGCGGCTGGGGCAACAGGCTATAATCACCCAGAGGCCCCTCAGCAGGATAATGGTACGACCATGAACCGCTACTTACCCACTCAAGTCAGCGCCACATCAGACTTTCAGCGACACGGCGTTGATCTTCTTACCTCCAGTCAGACCGTCCTCGGTAAATGAGCTCTTTGATCCTCTTTCTGTTCTGTGGTTGCACTCGTGTTTGCTCTGGCGGGCCATAATTAGCAAAAGTGTTCCCTGGAGGTTTTGGTGATAATGCAGAAGAAGCTTCGAGTAAACTGAGTCCAGTCTGCAGCGTTTCAGTCCAACTGAACACAACAACAACTTCAACAGCCACAGTTCATGCAAAAATATAGATTTACTGAGAAATGATATCAGCACGGCTTTGATTGAGATGTATAATCTCAGCCGTGCTGATATTGAGAATAACAGCACTCCCTCTCTCGTTTACAGTTCTGCACCTCCGTGACCATCAGTGAACAGGAAGATCGGTTTGTTTCCACAAATACTTCCAAAACACAAATCCACTTCTGGCACTTCTCTTCTTATTTCTGCTGTTGTTGGACATTTCAACATGGAGACTTATGGAGACTGACTTGGTTTTCAGGAGCAGTCCAGGTCAGCAGACAGCAGCTTTACAGGTTTACATGTAAAGTTCGTTTTTGGAAAACGTTTTGTCACTGAGCTGACATGTGACGACCTTATCTCGTGTTTCTAGAGTGATGATGAAGTGACAGTGCAGGGAGCTTTAGTTTACTTCAAACTGCTACTGTTACTTCTTTGTGTAAAGTTTGTGAAGAACCACCTTCTAAATAAAGAGGCATCACCTTTGTTCAGTCTGCATGGAGCTGTGTGTTTGTTGTAAATTGCATGAAGCCTCCTGAAGAGCTTCAAACTGTCGCTCTGAACGTCTAATTTAAAGGATCATTTATCATCTAACCGGGGTCGGAGTATTTGTGGATGAAACCTGTTCGCTCTGAGCCGCCTCAGGCGTTGTGACAGACACAGATTTGCTCCTGGTGAAAAATGCGACGAGGTCGAGCCTTGCGGCGCCGAGCTCTCCACCTGTCTCCACCTGCCCGCCGCCCGGCCACAAAACAACGGCTGCACTGAGAGAAAACAAAGAGGCTTTTTATCCAATTGGATGCGTAGGTGACGGGGTCCGCCACCTGACAGCCAGGTGGCGTCTGTTTATGGGAGCGGCGACCTCCGACCCTGCAGATTGCATGCTTTCTGGGAGTGATTATTCCCCGATGGAGACATGCTTTTACATCCTCCCTGCCCCCATCAGCTGCGAGGACAGGCAGTGGCTGACAGACGCGGGTCGACCTCGGCCCGCCGAAACGATGCAGTCCTGGAGAGATAATTGGCGAGCAGTGAGGTCATGTTTGATGGAAACACACTTTGCAAATTTATCCGGGGGCTGCGATGTCAGAGCGGCAGCAGTGTCGCAGTCAAACACTGTGTTTAGAGCTTTCTTTCTTTTCCTCGTCCTCTTTTCTCTGCTGAGGCCTGAAACCACCACCAAGTGCTTTGATTATGACAGCGCTCGCTGGCTGCAGATATTATTCCGTCACATTAAAGAGCATGAACACACACAAACAATATATCTCTTCTCGTTCGTGACCTTGGTCGGTTGGATTTTGTTTTTCAGCATAACATGGAGTTCGCCGGGTCAGAAACATCACAAAGCCTCAATATAATAAAACATACAACCTCAAGGTCGTTTATCGATCGGGATTTCTTTTTTTTTTCTTTCTGGGTTCAGATTGCATCTGCAGCCTTTGAGTCTGTGCTGCTAACAAAGACGTGAACAGGCTTTTCAGACGGGAACCTGAGAGACTCTGCACTGTTGTTCACATGCAGTCTGGATGGTGCAGTCTGGTCGTTAGACGGGACAGCGCTGGTTGTGTTCTGGTGCTAGCTCATAGTGCAATGCACAGCACAGCACACTCGCTATTGGCTGCTGTCAACGCCAATCAATATCCGTGTTTTTTTACAGTTTATAAAAGTGTTCGTGTGATCAGCAGATGTCTGAGTGAAGCTGTCAATCATCTCATGTTCCACCAAATAATGTCCGTCTCGAGCAGAAAACCTTCTCCAGCCTGCAGCGGGATATAAAAGTCTTCACGTCACAATGTTTGTGAGGCCAGGCTGCGTTTTCCTGGATCACACCATCAGTATGAAACGGCATCGAGCCTCCGACAGAATACCAAGACATAAACACATTAGTATACGGCTGCATATTGTAATGTGTCCCTGACATTTCCTCCCAATTATTCACTAATGCTGCATCCACAGCACAATGTCTCTGCATTTATCACTGGAAATTGATGCAATTTATATTCATCTAGCACAATGACACAATACCACAGTATGGGAATGGATTCTCTACTTCAATGGAAACCACCGAGTGTGAATAGAAATGGTGAGATAAGATATTTAACAGGCAGCAGCAGCTGAAACGGAAGCAGAGGATTTAAAGCTTTTAAAGACAAATCCAGAGAGTTTCTTTTCTTTATTCATTTATTTATTTTCACATTTTTCTGCCTCTTAATTGGGTTGTTTTTACCTGCACGGTTGAAAATATTATATGTGGATATATATCAGCAGAAGTTCAGCGATGAAACAATGAGAAAAATAATTTCTTCTCACACTATGTAACTTTGGGCTCCGGGTCGGGAGAAGTACGTAACGCTTTACGGCACTAAGTCACACAGCAGCAACTATTTCACTGATTCTGGTGAAACTGGATCATATTTTATGGAGGAAATGTTTTCTGGTTTTCCCTCTGATGTCCTCCGGCTGCTCCGCCTCAACTCTCTGTGATTTACAGAGTTTATGATGGACAGTGAAGTAAACTGCTGACAGCTGTAGCTGCTGTTAGCTCATGTTAGCTCAGCCTGTTAGCTGCTGTTAGCTCGCGTTAGCTCAGCCTGTTAGCTGCTGTTAGCTCATGTTAGCTCAGTCTGTTAGCTGGAAGCACAGGGGGAATGCTAGTGTTTGGAGGTTTTCAGGGGGATGCTGATGGTGCTGGCACTCATTACAAATGTATATTAATCCTCAGCTGAAAATAGTCCCCTACAGAAATATTTGACATGTTTCAGAGTAACGTTAGCTTTGACTTTGGACCGTGTGCTGCTCGTTTGTTGACGTTAGCGGACTCTATCTCAAAGCTAACGTTAGCTCGTGTTGTCAATTAACAAAGGAGATTTAGACGAGTGGGCGATGTAACCGGGCTCAGCAGCCTCTATGGACATAATGGCAGAGGAGAAGAGAGTGAAGAGGACGCTGACGGAGGAAGCTAAGAAGAGAAAAGGAGAGAGGCCAGTTTTTGATCAGAAGTACTGTAATCAGAACAAATACTCGAGTACAGCTGAACATAGTTACCACAGAGGGATTACACAGTTTATAAACAAACACTGATCCATGCCTACACTGTAAAAACTGTAAATTCACAACCACGTCGTCTTCATCACCTGTCGTCTTCATCACCTGTCGTCATCATCACCTGTCGTCTTCATCACCTGTCGTCATCATCACCTGTCTTCATCACCTGTCGTCATCATCACCTGTCGTCATCTGTGTGTCTGGCACAGAAAGAAGACGACAGATCTGATTGGCTCGTTGTTTTGTTTTGTTTTTCAGACACGACACCAGAACCGTTTGAACCCCTGAACAAAAAGAGACGTCAGCAGTGAAGCGAGTCCGTCATGACAAACTCAAACAACTTTAAAGTCCAGCACGTCACCATCCGTCCTCTTTAGCTCTGATGATCGGTCATTTCACTGGACATGTTTGTTATTCGAATCTGTAGAAAATGATCTAGAATATCCACATCTGAAGTCCAGCACTCTCATTGTAGATACTGAGCGGGCTGCAGGCTGGTAAAGAGCAGCTTTAATGTAAAGTCTAAACACTTTCAAACCTCCCTCCCAGCGGGGAAATTTCCCTGCTCCTAACTGAGTTAATTGCAATGCCATGATTAAGGGTTATCACTTTTTACTCCCACACAGACGTAAGAAAACAATTCAGCCGGGGCTTCAGGAGAACATGTGAAACTACATGTGAGCAGAAACATCTGGTTCATACACAGATTTCTGATTAAAGCAACGTCTTTCTTCCATATGCACAACATCTATCTTCCTCCTCTGAGACATTGCTGCGCTGAGGAGCCTTGAGGCTCTGCTGGTCGTCAAAGTTTGTGCAGAGAAACATGAACAAAGGCTGAGCTGAGCAAACTGAGACCTGCTGGAGAACGATGTCTGTTTGGTCACGAGCAAGTGGTTGTAAACTGTGCAGACAACCTGGTACCTGGACATATAAAACCTGGACGTGGTCTCTGTGTCGTCCCCTGCAGGTTTCTGAAGAGTTGTTGTTGTTGTTGGCTTTGGTCGCCACCATCTTGGTATTCCTGCTTCCACCTGAAAAAAGCGCCCCCGCTCTTAACCCTGCATAACTTTAAGCCTTAATATAATGTGAACAGGTGAGTTGTATATAAATTCACCCTCAGTACAGTTGTCATGAACGGGGAAATTAGCTACAGAGACCAAAACTGTTTTTTGTACCAGGCTGTAAACATGTTTATTTCTGCTGTGAAGTTGGACATTTGGACATGGGGACTTATGGAGACTGACTCACTTCTGGAGCCAGCCTCAAGTGGACGTTAGAGGAACTGCAGCTTTTGTACTTTGTTCCACATTTAGACTAAATTTATGAAAGAAAACAACATTTTATTGACGGTAAACAAATTTCACAAATACAGTAACCAGTACAGGAAACTTATTTACATACTGAGCTGGAGGATCACAGGTGATCACTGCAGTCGCATGTTAGTGCAGGTTGAACTGAACACCTGTAATCACTGAGACTCTCGTTAATCTCAGGTGTGTCTGTAACAAGGCCGACTCCACGCCGTCTCAGCGGGATTCAAACCATTACCACAATTTATATCAAACATCCACCGTGAGGCCAATCATCTTCCTCATTCAAACACCACCACCACCCTCCCACTCTTCTCCTCCCTTTACTCCATCCCTCCATCCCTCCCTGCATCCACAGATAATCTAATTGAGGCCGTGGCTGTGGGCTGACGATCGTTACCGCTCGGATGCTTCTGAAGAGAAATCAGAGCTTCATTAGAATAAGATGGACTGACGTCCCTGCAGAGGAGAAAAATAAAATAAATTAAAAAAATTAAAGGAAGAGGAGGAAGTAGCTGCAGGGCGGAGGAGGATGGGTGGTGGAACAAATCAGCTGTGATTGGGTGGAAGGTCAGTGAACTGTTGGAGTGTTAGCCAACAGTCGTCCAGTCCAATCTGTCCGACTGGAACAGACAGGCCTCAGTGTTGTAGTGAGGGGAGACGGGTGGAGGCACTCCATGGTGGTGGTGGAGGAGGGTGGAGCAGGCTGAACCCCATGTTTGTCCCGGTGGACTGAACGGGTGGATGAACCATCAGCTTGATATAAAGGCAGTCTATTTACAATCTGAGGGTGGAGGAATGGGGGGAGTTAGAGGGTGGAGGGTAGAGGGTGGAGGTGTGGTTGGGTCACGGATGAACTGAACCAAACGGACTCAGAGATCTGCGAGCCGCTCATTAAAATTAAAGTCCTCATTAAAGCTAATTGCCAATTTAAGGAATCTGGAGAATCTATCCGGCTCGCTTCCCGCTCTCGATCGCACCGCCTGTCAATCACAGCAGGTGGGGGTGTAACGCTACACCAACCGACCCCCCATCAACCACCAACCCCTCCACCCATCCACCAAACAGGGCCGCAGCCACTCCTCCTCCTCCTCCTCCTCCTCCTCTTCTTCTTCTTGCACCAACCTTCAAAGATTATTTTGATGTTGAAGGTGTAAAAATGTCTCGAATCATCTGATGAAGCTCACGATGTTTCTGACGCCGAGACTCGACCACAGAATATGAAAGGGTTAACGCCACATATTCAGTGTTTGCTGAACAAACTGAGACTTAACTTAAGTTTTTCTTTTAATGTAAAAAAAGAGACGCGTTGTTTTTTTCAAGGACACCGTTAAAAAAAATGTTTTTAATCTCAGTGGGACCTTTAATGGTTACAGTAGATAAAAAATATTTCTGGATGAATCAAATGTTTGTCAGAGTAAATTCGACCACGACAGTTATTCATCATCCATATCTGTCGATGATGGAGGTGGGGAGAACTTCATTGGCAGATGGAGTTGTCATGGAGTTCAAGATAAATGAATTCTGTTTTGTCAGCTGCTAGTTTCTCAAACTGTAAAACATATTTCCTTATTCTTATACTTCCTCCCTCCCTTCCTTTCTTCCTTCCTTCTTCCTTCCTTCCTTCCTTCTTCCTTCCTTTCTTCCTTCCTTCCTTCTTCCTTCTTCCTTCCTTTCTTCCTTCCTTTCTTCTTCCTTTTTCCTTCTTCCTTCTTCCTTCCTTCCTTCCTTCTTCCTTCCTTCCTTCTTCCTTTTTCCTTCTTCCTTCCTTCCTTCCTTCCTTCCTTATTCCTTCTTCCTTCCTTCCTTCCTTCCTTCCTTCTTCCTTCTTCCTTCCTTCCTTCCTTCCTTCTTCCTTCCTTCCTTCCTTCCTTCTTCCTTCCTTCCTTCCTTCCTTCTTCCTTCCTTCTTCCTTCCTTCTTCCTTCCTTTCTTCCTTCCTTCTTCCTTCCTTCATTCTTCCTTCTTCCTTCCTTCCTCCTTCTTCCTTCTTCCTTCTTCCTTCCTTTCTTCCTTCCTTCTTCCTTCCTTCCTTCCTTCCTTCTTCCTTCCTTCATTCTTCCTTCTTCCTTCCTTTCTTCCTTCCTTCTTCCTTCCTTTCTTCCTTCCTTCTTCCTTCCTTCATTCCTTCCTTCATTCCTTCCTTCCTTCCTTCCTTTCTTCCTTCCTTCTTCCTTCCTTCATTCCTTCCTTCATTCCTTCCTTCCTTCCTTCCTTCCTTCCTTCCTTCTTCCTTCCTTCATTCCTTCCTTCATTCCTTCCTTCCTTCCTTCCTTCCTCCTTCCTTCCTTCCTTCCTTCCTTCCTTCCTTCCTGGTGGAAACAGATCTCCCCTCCTGACAGCAGTGGTGGCACCAGCCAGGCAGGAAGTCAACCAGCCGACATTCAAACCAGCAGCAGGGTGATGGTGAGGGTGATGGTGAGGGTGAGGGTGAGGGGGGGTGAGAGAGCTCCAGCATCCGCAGGAGAGAGCCATTAATCTCAGCTCAGTTCCTCCAGGCCAACTATTTGCTTACAGACACACAGAGGATGCCAATACAGTACATACCACACACACACACACACACACACACACACACACACACACACCTGAGGCAAAGGCAGAATATCAATAGTGTGTGAAACACACCTCGGATCAGTTTAGCTTTCAGCCAAAAACAAGCCGCCGGCTGCTTGTGAACAAGCATTCAAGCTCGTGTCAGCGAGGTCGACCTGCAGGAACAAACTGGAGTACGTCTCCGCCGGCACCACCACCTCCACCACCACCTCCACCTCCACCACCACCTCCACCTCCACCACCAGCAGTGCACATCTATCCATAACACATCATCCACAGGCTGACGGCGTGCTGCAGGTCAAACCTGCCTTCGATTCACAGAACAGAACACCTGTGATTCATGATTCATTCCACTGCACGGGTGGAGCTTTATGACCGATACGTGTTCAGCTACAGGCCGTGAAGTGCTGTGAATATTCACGACCCCGCTGACCTTCCCTCCAGCACCAACACCGGGTCAGAACTTACACCTGACCAACACTTTTTATCTGAGGTAGCACTGACTCCATGACTTTCAGTGAGTCTGAGAAGTCCATCTGTGTTTGTTCGCTCACAGCTTCACTCTGAGCGGTGGAGACGAACGCTGCAGCCACTCGGGGCTTTATATGCACAAATGAGTAAAGATCCAGCTCCTCCACAGGATGTGGTACAGTTTACAGCATCTGTCTGGACATGGTGCATTTTTAAAAAGCAAAGTGTGAGTGGGATTTAATAAACACCGTTACCCACAAGCCTCTGCAGGTTGAAGGTCAGCAGGTTTGACAGGGCGAGACCGGTCCGGACAGGACTACTGCTGTCCAAACACCATCAGTGTCAGCGCTGGAGGAAGTCTGGCTCGACCCGGCCTGCGATTGGAGGAAAAAAACACTGTGTTTCTTTTAACCAATCAGAGTCGTCTGGGGCAGGACGACCAGATTGATTATGTTTGTACCCTCGACCAGTGCAGAGCTCTAAAGTCAGCATCATGCAGAGCATCAGCTCCAACATCGACTGTCAGAATAGAAATGAAACATATACAGCTTACGTTTGTATAATGACGTATTCAGCTTCTTTGGACACTGAGCTCAAAGTTCAAATGATTATCTAAATGATTAGAACCACTGAGATAACAAAGCTATGTGAAGTATTCTAGCAATGACGCGTGCAAGCAAATCTCTAAACTCAACATCAGCATATTACATACAGCTCAGGTTCTGTCACGACACTGGCTCTGCTCCCCATCAGCATGATGTCGCTCCCTGAGCCCAAAAACCTCCTCTTCTTCTCCCCAGTGGTACAAACACTAACACTCCCTCCTCCGTCAACGTCCTCTTTAGTCTTGTATCCTCTGCCATTATGTTCATAGATGCCACCTCCTCCTCTTCTTCTTCTTCCTCCTCCCGGTGCTCCAAACCTCCTGTGGTTCCAACACTAACACTCCCTTGCTGCACTGAGCTCACAGCCCGGCTAACAAACTGAGCTAACACGAGCTAACAGCAGCTACAGCTGGCAGCAGTTGTGTGGTTATGAAACACTTCCATGTTTCCTCATTAATCTCATTTATGGCGGTGTTGTTCTTTCGGGGACTTAAAGATGGCGCCGGCTCTCAGTCTCCAGTGAGAGATGTAGTTTATTGGAGCTGTTGTCCTGGCTGAACGGCATTCTGGGAAACAAGTCAGCAAAACCTCATTCCACACCTGCACACACACACACACACACACACACACACACACACACACACTGCAGGCCTAATAGGCTTGGAGTGATATTAACATGTGTGTTTGGGGATCTTAATTACTCGTCGGCGTGTGAGGACGTACGATATATAACGAGCTCCCGGCAGCTCCACTTACCTTGGTGAGCTTTCACTAAATTGGACGATTATTCACTCGCGTGGGTAAACATGACACGCAATAATTGGCGCTTGCAGATTTTACTTATTAGTATGATGTATCGATCCGTCTGGCTGCTGCGCACGCCGCCGACCACGGCTGGAATCTATAACCTCTGTTTCCTGTTTGTTATCTGCGGCAAAAGGTCAGAGCGGGAGGAAGCTGAATGCTGCCACGAAAACAACATGATGATACTGATGCACCAGGAGACCTGATCCAGGTCTGAAGTCTTAATGTTTTAGACCGTGAGTGTCCATCTTTGTGTCGACGGTTTGAGCTTCACGAAGACTCACATAAATAATCCAGCTACACACAACATCTTTATATGATCCGCTCTCCTGCAGAATCGATCAAATAACCATTGTTTGCAACAATTCTTGTCATCCTGCATGACGCAGCATGGTAAGAAGTAGTATCTAAAATGGAGCTTTTTGTAGTCCATCTTCTGAACATTGTAGTTTCAACACAAACCACGTCAATGACACCGCCACATAAAAACGGGAGTTCTGTCTTCAAATCTTTCCTTGACCTCAAGGCGTTTCCCATCGAGGTTGAGGAAAAGTGTTTAGGGAGGACACACGGCGTCTATTTTTGCCGAATCGATCACACTTGTTCTTTTCCGAGGTTCCAGGATGGACCTGGATGATCTCTTCCTGATGGATGTGACTTCCTGTTCTTTGTTTTGACAGGTAGACTAATATTCCTGTTACACCTGATCACCACAAACCATCACAGAGGAGGAAGCTGCTCTTCTTCAGCTGCTCCCGCTGTGAGAGATGAATGAAGGGGGGGAGGAGGCGGTGGCGAGAGTCGGGACAGGTGGCAGCTTCGATTAAATGTTAAATGATGAAGAGGGGGTCTGTGCTCGAGCAGCAGGGACGGCTCACCTGTCACGGCCCCCGCAGCCCTCAGCGACGTCCCCAGAAACGCCAGAAGGACCGCCGGACAGGCTGATTCATGACCCGGCTGGCAGGAGGCTCTCCAAACAATTTAAGGATAAAGTATCGTCATTTTTAAAGCCCCTGTCGCTCTGCTCTGCCCGTTTAACGGCTGACACCACATTTTTTTCTCCTCCCGCCTCAGCTCCACTCTTCTTCTGTGGTTAAGGAGATCCTACACTCGGCTGCAGCACTTGACCGGATCATTTTGTCACAGGAAAGTGGATCAGCAGGCGCCGAGCTCAGGCTGTTTGTCATCACAGAGGCTTTGTTAGCTGTTTGAACATGTGCGGTTATTTATGACAGCAAACGTTCAGGGTTTTTTTCTTTTGTCAGGAAAATGATTTTGGCCTCATTCCCAGGTCGCTTTGTCACGCCTCAAACAGACTGTCTGAAACCTCCATGACGTCCTCCACAGGTCTCTGAAGAGCCTGTGTCCACGCTCTTAACCCTGCATAACTTTAAGCCTTAATATAATGTGAACAGGTGAGTTGTATATAAATTCACCCTCAGTACAGTTGTCATGAACGGGGAAATTAGCTACAGAGACCAAAACTGTTTTTTGTACCAGGCTGTAAACATGTTTATTTCTCACTTTCATGAAATAAACAATGATAATACATCTTTTCTTTAGTTTCTATAATTTGGGTGTATGTCAGTATTTTGAATTTGGGTACAGAGGCACAATAAGCTGTGAGTGTTGATGGAGGCTGCAACAGGTGAAGCAGAGGAAAGACAGGCGGAGAAAAAAGGTTTTTGTGTCTGTCATTTCAGATTTATTTTTATCATTTATCACCTGCAGCAGCAGCAGCAGCTCTGAGCCGGTGTTTAATTACGGGTCAAGTCTCGTATTAACCGGTTGGTTCAAGTCCAGAATTAATTTAGAGATAATTAGAGGTAACAGGCAACAGTTGGTGCTGGACGGGTTCAGGTTCTAAACTGGACTGATGCTAAAGAAATGAATGAGAGGAAAGAAAGTGATGGCTGTTATCGGTTGTTTCTATATTTATATACATACACACGTTCACATAGTTGGCCAATAAACCTGATCGTGATTGCTGTAATAATCCTCCTGACATGACGAGTGGTGGTCTCAGCAGCTTTGAACACAAATGCAATTTCATGGCGAAATGAGCAGCAGAATTGCACAGCGCCACCTAATAAGCATGAACACAACCTCAGCTGCATCACGCCTGCAAACACGTTCACAGTTTGGTGGCAGGAAAATACCAAACGCAGCAGGATGAAGGGGCTGAACTGATCTGCTACAGTCCTCTACAGCCGGACCTCTCAGCTTCAGAACTTTATTCAAACTGGATCAGATTCAGTATATCTGCTGCTTTTCCCTCTGATGTCCTCCAGCTGCTCAGCTTCAGCTCTCTGTGATTTGTTTCCTGTGTATTTGTCATGAAGGACCCCTCTGTGAAGCTTTGGCGACCACTATAGGGGATCTGGACCCCCAGATTGGGAACCAGTGCTCTGGTTGTTCTCACGTTGATGCTGGTAAATAAAGTGACTCTATTCTGAGCGACACATCTGTGGAGGTGGAGGTTTGTCGTCTCCACCTCCTCATAACAAGTGCTTTTTGTTTTTTTCAGCCGGCTTGTTAACTCGTTAGCAGATGCCAGATTTGGTGGAAAGTTGGGACATCGGCCAAGAAACAAGTCATTAGTGTTTGGTGCAGATTCAGGAAGCCAGAGTTTGTCTGTTTAATCACAAACTACTGAAACTGACACGATTATATTTTTCATGCAGGCTCACATCGTGATGCAGAGGAAATCATTCTTTATTTTCCTCTGTTTTTATGGAAGGGCTGTGCAGCTTAAACCAGCTTTCACTTTTTTAATAAAGACATAATATTAAAATTGATGTCTAGATAATAACAAACAAATGAAGTGTAGTCACACACCACCAACTATTTCACTGATTCACCTGCCTCAACTCTCAGCAGCAGTCAGCAGCCTCTACGGACATGATGGCAGAGGAGCAGAGAGTGAAGAGGACGCTGACGGAGGAAGCTAAGAAGAGAAAAGGAGAGAGTGAGCGAGCAAGAAGCCGCCGGACAAGAGTAAATGTGGGACTGACTTTTAGTGGTTGGTGAGAGCTTGGTGAAATAAAAGGCTGAAAGACAGACGCCGAGCTGGGCTGACTGCTGCTGGACTAGGCAGTGATATCAGCTGCTGCTGGGGACCTGGATGATGATTGATCATCAGTAATGTAATCAGAACAAATACTCGAGTACAGCTGGACATAGTTACACAGTGGGATTACACAACAAATCGTAATAATGCAGTTGGATCAGTTATTTGTTTGCAGGCGCTCCTTCTGCTGCAGCTCGGCTTCGTTTAGCTTCAAACGAGGACGCGGGTGGAAATATTTCTGCATTAATAAGAGTTCAAATGGAGGAGCTTTAATTTGATAATGTGATGACATGTGGGATCTTCATTAGTTCACATTTTATTTGGTAAACCTTCAGCCTGTTAGTCTGCTCTGATCTCTGAATGTTTCTGTGACTCGCAAAAAGGACGAGGACAGTTTAACGAGCAATGAGCCTCGCCTCGTTTTCCATTTTAATGAGAAAAACAGGAAAATAGCCGCTCGAGTGTCAGCGATGAAGAAATGATGCTTTTTGTCATGTAAATCTGCAGAGGGAAACATTAATGCATGAACCAGACTGAAGCTGGAGCGCCTCTGTGATATGGAAGATAATTCCATCCAGACATTTGAAATAAAGACTAAAACATTAATTAAACATGAAATATTAAAAGTGGAATTTAATTTAAAAACATCTTTGATATTGAAATGAGCCAATAAAACCCTGGAGAACCTTCAGGTCTTTGAATTCTCCCTAACGTCAAAGACGACCTGATCATTGCCTGAGACACAGGAAGCAGGTTTTTATCCTTTAAACGGCGACGGCAGACTAAATATTTTGGTAAGACACTTTTTAAGATGGATGGCACCGTCACACTGAGACCCCCTGTGAAGGTATATGACAGGCTAATTAACTCTTTTATTTAGACTGCACACAGAAACACAGAAAACAGACTAATTACAGAGATTATTCACTCAGACACATTTTTTCATTTTGTTCAATAATAATAAAAAACTGTTTTGAAGCTGCTGCCTCCTCGATAAACCATCTGAGCTCAGGTTATTATCTACGGTAGATGGCAACAGAATGTTTTAACATCTCTCTCTCTCTTCGAAGGCTTCGTTGTCGCAGTTTCTGATCCATCACAGCTCGATCTGCGATGACATTAGTCTGCAGTGGATCAATAACTTTCATCTGCTACAAGGTCACGATACTGTTCTTGTGCAAGCGGTCTGCTCGGTTTCATAATAAAATGCTTGGAAAGAAACACCCACAATGCATTTCATGAACGTGTGGTAGGTTTGTGAATGGAGACGCTTCATGTGAGCAGGAGCCATCACGTCTTTGATCTCCGTGGAGGAATTAGTCTGCAGTGAAGTGTCGGGTGAGGACGGAGGCTGCTGCACGTCTCCATCACGCACATAAAAGCAAGAGCGGAGAGTAAGGGAAGATAACGAGCCGCCGCCGTGACGATGGTTGGAGCGGCTACATGAAGGGGTTGTTGCTGCAACCACCCACACCCTCTCCTTCTTCTTCTTCTTCTTCTTCCTCCACCCTGCACCGCTGGCCCCCCACCCGCTGAGAGGCCAGAGGAGGAGAGGGCTTTCAGAAAGCTCCTTCATGTCAGCAAGCTCACATCAAAGAGCTGCTGAAAGGCATGCTGGGAGAGCGAGGGGCACACACACAGAGTGTACAGGCATGTGTCATTACATCCTGTAGGTTATAGTGTCACGTCACACACACACACACACACACACACACACACACACACACACACACACACACACTCCCCGCTCTCTCTGCAGGGGCGGCTCATTAGATCGGATCGTGCAGCGCTCAGTCTGTCCGTCACCAGCTTCTGACAGGCTGATCCCAGGTCTGTCTGTGCTCCGCATCATTTACACCACAGCTACAGGAGCTTTAAGGCCTGAATGTGGGTTCGTTATAACTCTAATTAGGAATCTAATCGTTTGTTTTTTTCAGTAAACTGGACAAAAGTAACTGTCAGTCAATAAAACCTGATAGAAAGCAGGTTGGTGATGGAGCCTTTCAGCCTCTTTTAGCTCCTAGATTTGGTTTCCCAGCAGACTTCTTGTTGGGATGCATCTCCTCCTCAAACTACATGGACAAACCAAATAATGCAGAATCTGCACATTCATTCATTTATGTGCTTCTACCATGAGTAAGTAGTGAAACTGTTGCCCGCTGTCTGTTTTTACAATCTGGAGTCTTTTATTTTGAAAATTCTCCAGATTCTTTGTCAGAAATAGAACACCGCTGGTCGCAGTCATGTGACTTGGCTGTCGCTGTGCGGACGATCAACCCTTTTGATTGAGACAACGACGTGACGCCCTCAGGGCCACTCGGACTAAGAGTACTGAAGTTGTTTGTCCATTCTTTGATCCATCGATTGATTTTTTGTTTTCACTTGTAGTCTCGTTAAAAACTTCTCGTTGCAGCAGGATTTAAGGAAGTCAAAGTTCACTGAAATCCCTCCGACACGTTCAAGTTAAAGTTCATTTGAGAGAAACTTGGAGCTCCACTGATGTATCGGTTGTTATTTTCCCGCAGCAGCAGATCTGACTGACTGTGTGTGTAATTATGAAAGGAAGTCAGTCTGTACTAACAGAGATTTAAAGCTAATGAGAAGACAAATGGAGCGGAGGTGAATTTTTCCCCCCCGAAGCATAATCAAAACATGCAGGAATGTCGACTCATTACCCACATATAATTACCAAGTCATACTTATGTGTAATGGGAAACTTTGGTTAGTCTTTTTTTATCCATTTGATTTCACTTTCAGAATGATTACCTTTTTTTTCCTCGCTCTGCTCTGAATTGTATTCTGCCATTAGTCTAATAATACATAATTGCATTTTAAAGAGGTGATAGATTATAAATTCGCATAATGAGGACTGCCACCTCATTTATGGCATAAATCTCTGTCAGCATAATGTGTGTCCTTAATAATGCTTGTTCACAGCCTGCCGAATTAATTAAAATCAATTGAACCTGTCGTATAAATCAAGGTAATAAATTATTAATTTATATTGTGTCACTTCACGTCGACAAAGGAGGCGATTTATCAAGTGTTTGTGAATGCGGCTCGGCGGAGGCGGAGGAAGTGCTGCGATCGATGAGTGCCGGGTGGAGGTAAAACAGATTACCCATGATTCAAAGTGGAGTGGGTGGAGTTATAGCAGGTGAAAGTTTATTTATTTAACACACATATCACGTCATGACGTCATGGGATGGCGTGTATGTTCTCATGTTTGTTTGAACACTCTCCGTACGTTCACATGCAGACATGGAGATTTATGATTTATGATTTATGTTGAACGCCTCTCTGTGGAAAGACCAGAGATCTCTGCTGAAGTGAGGAGACGGAGACGGAGACGGTACGAGCCACGAGGACAGGAACTAAAGATCTCTGACACGGGACTCACACCGAACGCGGAACGGAAGCGGAACGGCAGCGGAGCGAGCCGGCCGTATTCACGCGAGATCACGAGATCACGCAAGAATCCTGGACATACCCGAGACCCCGTGATAAACAGTGTATAAAAAAACAACAACAACAAACAGCTGACTTTGCTTCTCCGACGTGGAGGAGATTATAAAAAGCATCTGTTGTGTCATAAATGATTGTGTGTTGTTCCACTTCAACAATTAGTCTCTCGTTGAGACCCTTTGATCGATCTTTGATCACCTGGTGCCACCGGTCATGACGTAACGTTGATGTGAAGTTGTAAAAAGCTACATGAACTGCGTATTGTGTTTTATTTTGAAAGGGGGCGGAAGTTTATTATGTTGATTCAAGGCCCGATTTCCTGTCTGGTGCGCAGTGCTCTGTTGAAATTTACGAGGTTCAGCCGCGGCTCGCGGAAGAAATAGAAATCCTGCGGAAAGCTCGCGCCGTGGCGCGGAGAGCCGCTTCTGGGACGCTTCTGATCCGCGTCTGATCCGTGCCCGGTGTGAGTCTCATTGACTAGACTGGATTCTATTTGCTACGGTGACCGCGGCGGTGCCGTTCCGCTTCCGTTCCGCTTCCGTTCCGCGTCCGGTGTGAGTTGGCCTTGACTCTAACGAGGCGAACAGAGGGAGGATGGAGAGTGTAGCATCACTGAGACAGACGGAGACGGGGGACGACGTCCGTGGACCACAGGCCGGAGTCAGAACCGGGTCACTGCAGGAAGGACTCAGCCTTGTGGGGAGCTGACTAAAAGTCATTCCCACATTTACTCTTGTCCGGCGGCTTCTTGCTCGCTCACTCTCTCCTTTTCTCTTCTTAGCTTCCTCCGTCAGCGTCCTCTTCACTCTCTTCTCCTCTGCCATCATGTCCGTAGAAGCTGCTGAGCCTGGTCACCTCCTCTTCTTCTTCCTGGTCGTCCATAACGCCTGTTGGTACAAACACTCAGTTCGTCAGCTTGCTCACGAACTGAGCTAACAGCAGCTACAGCTGTCAGCAGGTTACTTCACTGTCCATCATAAACTCTGTAAATCACAGAGAGTTGAGGCGGAGCAGCCGGAGGACATCAGAGGGAATGATCAACTCTTCTGTTACTCAGTAACTGAGGAAAGACGTCCATCAGCTTCCTGACGGAGACGGAGGACTGGCTGTCATCCTGTCTCTGTCTCTGTCTCTGGATCAGATATATGTAATAACATCAGTCATCATTAAAAACACTAAACCACCTCCGTCTGTGACAGACCAGCAGGTACGAGCACAGGTGGTGTTACGGGAGTCCCTGCAGGCGCAGCGTGATCCGATGCGGCTGTAATCTGGTTTTCGTGGCATTACTGGATATTGAAAGCTCAATATGTGGTTTGCAGTGAGGCTTCCTGTTAAGTGCCAAAGACCGGCCGGCCATTTGCACCTTGGAGGTAGCCATTGACCAGCGTTAATGTACAGGAAGTGGATTTATCAAAAGCAGGTGGGGAAGGCCCGACGGGCTGGATAAGCTGATTTGTGCAGCAGGATTGATTACAGCGTAATGTCTGATTCTTTGCTGAACGCATTAATGTCCCGAGCTCCTCAAGTGGCTCAGCTTCCAGACGAGCACTTGTGTATTGATTTATTATGTTGTCTCGGTCTAATTACTGAGGAGGGACGGCAGCGAATGAATGAAAGAAAGAAAGAAAGAAGAAGCTGCCTCAGACTTCAGCTGAGTCTGAACAGATGAAACCTGGAGAAAGTTTTTCTGTCCAATACCTCGAGAGACAGGAAGTTCTGCAAGACAGAACGTGTTAGCTTAGCTTAGCGAAAAGACTGGAAGCAAAGGGAAACTGCTAGCCTGTCCATCAAACTGGTTCCTAAGCAAAGGGAAACTGCTAGCCTGTCCATCAAACTGGTTCCTCCTGACCAAAGACGGCATAAATAATCCGCGACGTAGTCTCCGTCCCCGCAGACTGTCTAAAACCTGGACGTAGTCTCCGTGACGTCTCCACAGACTGTCTAAAACCTGGACGTAGTCTCCGTGACGTCCTACAGACTGTCTAAAACCTGGACGTAGTCTCCATGACGTCCCCGCAGACTGTCTAAAACCTGGACGTAGTCTCCGTGACGTCCCCGCAGACTGTCTAAAACCTGGACGTAGTCTCTGTGATGTCCTCGCAGACTGTCTAAAACCTGGACGTAGTCTCTCTGACGTCCACACAGACAGAATCATTGCCTGGATCTGCGTCAGTCAGTTCCAGCGGCCGTGGTCCAGTGAAGTTTCGGGGTCGGTCTTATTTCCAGCACTGAAACACTGAAGCTGTCTGTCCTCTGTCCTCTGACTGTGCAGAGACTCGGACTGCGTGGCGGTGTTAGCCTCACTTCATGCACGTAATAACTTTGCCACTTCATCGTCGCCATCTCTGACAGTTTGGGCAAAGAGCTGGAAGGAGCTGACATGAACAGTAAGAGCAGCCGGCCAGGCTGACACACCTGTCAGACAGCCCCACTAATACATTCTGGTCTTCACCCCTTAATATATTCTCAATGGAACAGTGACTCACTGACATGCATAGCTGCTTCCATTGTTACCCAGTGATGTGTAAATATAGTGTACTGTGCATACAGATAACATAGATCTGACTATCAGCAAGTGATGCTAACTAATGTGAGTCAGGGTTGGACCACGCCAGCTGAATAAAGCTGGACAAGGAGTGTGTGTTACAGCGTCTACCAGTGAACACTGTGTATGAAATCTCCAGTCTGAATAAAACCCTGATGAACAATGTGATGTTGTCTGTGCGCGGCCTCAAAGCTCTGACATCACGGGTTGGGTTTGCTCTGTAATGGCTCAGTCAGAACCTGGACTGGGCCTCAGCTGTGCTGCTAAATAAAGCCCGAGGCAGGATAAGAATAATCAGTAAGAGCTCCCTGCGCTCGGTGTTTCTGCTGCTGCTGAATGAACTGCTGTAAACTGCTGATTCCACTCTGTTTCATTTTTAGTAAACACCTGCTGGTCTTTTTTGTTTTTTCTCTTCTCTGGGCTCAGAGCAGCGGGAGCCGTCACATCCTGAACAGACCCTATTATTTGGCTGTTTGTACCTGCGCAGCAGACACCTGTCAGCCAGATTAATTACACCACCGTAGATGCAAGAATGGTGAAAAATGTGAAAAATGCCTCCAGCGTCCAGCAGATCCTCTGTCCGAGATATAAAAATGTGAACAAAACCCAAACGAGCAGATGCATCCTGGTAATGTGAGTGTGGATATAAACAGAACATGCCCACACCTGTCAGGGAGGCTCTTTGTCATCATATCATACCACAGGTGGGCTGTAACACAACACATCTAGTCAGGTAGTGGACTGAAGGTGCTCCAGACTTTTTATCACGGGTCGCTGTTTGATAGCCGATCACCAACTCTGCATTTTAGTCTCTTCAGCTCACAGCTAACCATGTTTCACCTTCTTCATTTAACAGGAGTTAGATTCAGGATCCACCTCAGGAGCCAGAACCTGCATCAACAACGTTCACTGGAGTCTGCTTCCAAAAGTGAGTCAGCAGATTAGCCGGGAGCCCGCGGAGACAGGACTGCCAAGATGGAGACAACCAGAGCGTCCACACTGAGCTTCACAACAGCTCTTCAGAAACCTGTGGGGGACGTCACGGAGACTACGTCCAGGTTTTAGACAGTCTGCGGGGACGTCACGGAGACTACGTCCAGGTTTTAGACAGTCTGCAGGGACGTCACGGAGACTATGTCCAGGTTTTAGACAGTCTGCGGGGACGTCACAGAGACTACGTCCAGGTTTTAGACAGTCTGCAGGGACGTC